>NW_027287762.1:0-66347 GCF_047511675.1 Marmota flaviventris | reverse complement strand
AGACAGAGAAAGAAAGTGTAAAACAGTTATGTTTGGGGTTTTATGTTTTATGTTTGGGGTTCATGTTAGAGTTAGGTTTAGGGTTAGTGTTAGGTTTAGGTATACTGTTAAAGTTATTGTTCATGTTAGGTTTACAGTTAGGTTAGGTATAGTGTTAGAGTTAGGGATAGGTTTAGTTTTAGGTTTAGGGTTAGGGTTAGAGTTACATTTAGTGTCATGGTTAGGATTAAAGTTAGGGTTATTATTAGTGTTAGGATTAGGTTTATTTTTAGATTTAAATTTATGGTTAGTGTTAGTGTTAGGTTTAGGGTTAGGTAAGGGATAGGGTTAGGGTTGGGTTAGGTTTAGGGTTATGGTTTGGGTTAGAATTTGTGTTAGTGTTAGGGTTAGGGTTATAGTTAGGTGTAGGGTTATGGTTAGGTTTAAGCTTAGTGTTACGGTTAGCATTAGGGTTAGGTTTAGAATTAGTGTTAGGTTTAGCGTTAGGATTAGGGTTATGTTGAGGGTTTGGGTAAGTTTTAGGTTAGTGATAGGGTTAGGGTTAGTGATAGGGTTAGGTTAGGTTTAGGGTTAGTTCTCAGTTTAGGGTTAAGATTAAAATAAGTTTTAGGGTTAGGATTAGGTTTAAGTTTAGGTTTAGTGTTAGGATTTGCTTTAGAATTAGGGTTAGGGTTAGTGTTAGGGTTAGAGTTAGGGTTAGGGTTAGTGCTCATTTTAGGGTTAGTATTAAAATAAGTTTTACTTTTAGATTTAGTTTTAAAGGTTAGATTTAGTATTAGGGTTTGGTTTAGAATTAGGGTTAGGGTTAGTGTTAGGGTTAGGTTAGGATTAGTTTTAGGCTTAGTCTCAGGGTTTTTGTTATGGTTAAGTTTAGTATTAGGTTTAGGGTTACAGTTCGGATTAGGGTTAGGTTTAGGGTTAGGGTTAATGCTAGTGTTAGCTTAGGGTTAGGGTTAGGTTAGTGTTAGGGTTAGGGTTAGGGTTAGAGTTTT
Source organism: Marmota flaviventris (assembly GCF_047511675.1). Classification (NCBI taxonomy): domain Eukaryota; kingdom Metazoa; phylum Chordata; class Mammalia; order Rodentia; family Sciuridae; genus Marmota; species Marmota flaviventris. Next base: position 65,355 of record NW_027287762.1, on the reverse strand, counting down.
TTAAGGGTTATGTTTAGGGTTAGTGTTAGGGTTAGGGTTAGGGTAAGGTTTAGGTTTAGTGATAGGGTTAGTGTTAGTATTAGATTTAGGGTTAGGGTTCATATTTATTATAGGGTTAGTGTGAGTATTAGGCTTAGGGTTACGGTTAGGTTTAGAGTTAAGGTTAGTTTTAGTGTTTTGGTCAGTACTAGGGATAGGTTTATGGATAGTGTTAGGGTTTACAGATAGGTTTAGGGTTAGTGTTAGTCTTGGGTTAGGTCTAGTTTAGGGTTAGTGTTAGTGTTAGGGTTAGAATAGGGTTAGTGTTAGGGTAAGGGTTTGGATTAGGGTTAGTGTTAAGTTTATCTTTAGATTTAGGGTTTGGGTTAGTGTACTGTTAGGTTAGGGTTAAGGTTAGGGTTAGTTTTAGTGATATGTTTAGGGTGAGGTTTGGTGATACATTTACAGTTATGTTTAGGTTAGTGTTAGTGATAGGGTTAGGGTTGGGCTTAGAATTAGTGCTCTGGTTAGGCTTAGCATTAGTGTTAAGGTTAGTGTTATTGTTAGGGATAGTGTTATGTTTAGTGTTATGGTTAGTGTTAGGGTAGGATTAGGGTTAGATTTAGTATAAGAGTTAGGGTTAGGATTAAATTTATGGATAGAGTTAGTGTTAGAGTTAGGGTTAGGTTAGGATTAGTGTTAGGGTTCAGGATAAGAATAGGGTTAGGTTTAGTTTTAGGGTTAGTGTTAGGGTTTATGTTAGGATTAGGGTTAGGGTTAGGTTTATGCGTAAGTGTCGGATTCAGGTTATGGTTAGGTTTAGGGTTAGGTTTTGGTTTCAGTTAGGGTAAGGGTTATGGTTTGTGTTAGAGTTACATTTAGTGTTATGTTTAGGGTTAAGTTTATTGTTAGGGTTATCTTTAGATTTAGGTTAAGGTTATTTTTAGGGTTAGTTTTGGGTTAGTGTTAGGGTAAGGTTTAGGTTAGGTTTAGGGTTAGGGTTATGGTGAGCGTTAGGGTTTGTGTCAGTTTACGGTTAGGGTTTTGTAGGGTTAGTGTTAGGATTAGTGTTAGGTTTTGTGTTTTGGTTAGGGAAAGCTTTATGCTTATGGTTAGGATTAGGGTTAGGGTTAGTGTTAGTGTTAGTTTTAGGGTTAGGTTTAGGGAGAGTTTTCATGTTAGGGATAGGTTTAGGGTTAGGTTTTAGAGATAGTGTTAATGTTAGAGATAGGTTTAGGGTTAGGGTTAGTGTTAGAATTAGTGTTAGGGTAGGTTTAGTGTTAGGGTTGATATTAGGTTTAGGGTTAGTGTTAGGGTTGACATTAGGTTTAGGGTTAGTGTTAGGGTTAAGTTTAGATTTAGGGTTACTTTTGGGGTTAGAGTTTGTGTTAAAGTTACCTTTAGGGTAAGGTTTATGTTTTGTGTTAGGGATATGTTTAGGGTTAGTGTTATGATTAGGTTTAGGGTTAGGGTTAGGATTAATGCTTGGGTTAGGTTTAGTGTTAGTGTTAGGGTTAGAATTAGGGTGAGTTTCAGGGTTAGTATAAGCTTTCAGGTTAGCATTTTTTAGGGTTAGGGTTAAGTTTAAGGTTTGTTTAGGATTAAATTTAGGGTTAGGTTTTTGGTTAGGGTTATTTTTAGATTTAGGATTAAGCTTAGTTTTAGAGTTAGTTTTAGGTTTAGGGTTTTGGAAAGGTTTAGGTTAGGGTTAGGGTTAGGTTAGTGTGAGGGTATGTATAGCATTATGTTTTGTGTTAAGGTTAAGGTTAGTGTTAGGGTTAGTGTTAGTGTTAGGGTTAGGGTTTGTGTTAGGGTTAGAGTTAGGGTTAGGGTTAGAGTTTGTGTTAGGATTATAGTTAGGGTTAGGGTTAGGGTTTGTGGTAGAGTTGGATAGGGTTAGGCTTACGGTTAGGACTAGTGTTAGAGTTATTTTTAGGATTAGGGTTAGGGTTAGTGTTTGTGGTAGTGTTCAGGTTAGTGTTAATGTTAGGGTTAGGGTTAGTGTTAGGGTTAAGTTTAAGTTTAGATTTAGTGTTAGGTTTTGCTTAATGTAAGGCTTGGCTTATGATTAGATTTAGTCTTAGGGTTAGCATTAAAATTAGGTTAAGGGTTAGTGTTAGTGTTATTGTAAGAGTTATGGTAAGGGTTAGGGTTGTGGTTAGTGTTAGATTTAGGGTTAGGTTTAGGGTTTGGGATAGGGTTATGTTTAAAGTTAAGTTTAGTGTTAGTGTTATTGTTTAGAGTTGGGTTTAGCTTTAGGATTAAGTTATATTTAGGGTTAAGATTAGGATTAGGTTATGGATAAGGTTAGGTTTAGGGTTAGTGTTAAATTTTGTGTTAGAGTTATTGTTATGGTGAGGTTTGGAGTTAGGGTTAGGATTAGTGTTAGGGTTTGGGTTAGAATTAGTGTTAGGGTTAGGGTTATTGTTTGTGTTACCGTTAGGTTTAAGGTAAGTCTAAGGTTAGGTTTACAGGTAGGATTAATGTTAGTGTTAGGGTTAGTGTTAATTTTTGCATTAGAGTTAGTGTTAGGTTTAGTGTCAGGGTTACATTTAGAGTTAGGGTTAGAGTTAGTGTTAGATTTATGGTTAGGTTGAGGGTTAGGGATAGTGTTAGGGTTAGTGATAAGTTTAGGTTTTTTGTTAGGGTTAGGGTTAGGGTTAAGTTTAGGGTTAGGGTTAGTGTTAGGGTTAGGTTTAGGTTCCTGTTAGGTTAGGGTTAGCGTGAGCATTGAGTTTAGGGTTAGGCTTAGGTTTAGTGTTAGTGTTTGGTTAAGGGTTAGGGATATTGTTAAAAATAGTGTTAGGTTTAGAAATAGGTTGAGAGTTAGTGTTAGTGTTAGAGTTAGGGTTAGTGTTATGATTAGGGTTAGCGTTACATTTATCTTTAGTGTTAGGGTTAGGGTTAGTGTTAGGCTAATAATTAGGGTTAGGGTTAGTGTTAGCTTTAGTGATGGGGTTAGGGTTAGGGTTAGGGTTAGTTTTAGAGTTAGGGTTTGAGTTAGGGTTAGGATTAGTGTTAGATTTACTCTTAGCGTTAGGGTTAGTGTTTGTGGTAGGGTTAGGCTTAGGGTTAGGTTTTTTTGGTAAGGTTAGGGTTAGGGTAAGTATTAGGTATATGAATAGGATTAGGGTTAGATACAGGGTTAGGGTTCAGGTTAGGTTTAGTGTTATGCTTATGGTTAGGTTTAGTGTTAAGATTAGAGTTAGTGTTAGGGTTAGTTTTAGTGTTAAGATTAGGGTTAGAATTAATGATAGGGTTTGGGTTATGTTTAGGTTTATTGTTAGGTTTAGGATTAGGGTTATTTTAAGGTTTAGTGTTAGTGTTAAGATTAGGATTAGCTATAGGATTAGTGGTAGGTTTAGAGTTAGGGTTCATGTTAGGGTTAGGGTAAGGGTTAGCATTAGTATTAAGGTAGAGTTAGGCTTTGATGTAGGGTTGGGTTGGGGTTAGGGTTAGTGTTACGGTAAGATTTAGGGTTAGGGTAAGTGTTAAAGTTAGGTTTATGGTTAGTGTTAATTTTAGGGATAGGATTATGGTTATGGTTAGGTTTCTTGTTATGGTTAGGTTTCTTGTTAGGGTTAGGTTTTGTGTTAGGATTACTTTTAGGGTTAGTGTTATATTTTGTGTTAGTGTTAGGGTTAGGTTAGGTTTAGGTTTACAGTAAAAATTATGGTTAGGGTTATGGTTATGGTTAGTTTTAGTTTTATGGATAGGGTTAGTTTGTATTATGGTTTGGGTTAGTGTTAATATTAGATTTAGGGTTAGGGTTAACTTTACGGTTCAGTTTAGTGGTATGGTTTGTGTTAGCATTTGTGTCAGGATTGTGGTTAGGATTAGGGTTGTGATTACGGTTACGATTAGATTTAGGTTTGGGGTAAGGGTTAAGGTAAGTGTTAGGGTTAGCATTAGGGTTAGATTTTGGGTTATTGTTAGGGTCACTGTTAGGGTAAGGTTTAGTGTAGGGTTAGTGTTAGAATTAGGGTTAGTGTTAGGGTTAGTATTATGGTTAGGGTTAGAGTTAGGATTAGTTTTACGTTTAGGGTTAGTGTTTGTGTTAGGTTTAGTGTTAGGGGAATGCTTCATTTTAGGTTTAAGTTTAACGTTAGGGTTACTGTCAGTTTTAGGGTTAGAATTAGGGTTAGGGCTGCAATTAGGATTCTGTTAGCTTTAAGGTTAGTGTTAGTGTTAGGGTAAGTGTTAGGTTTTGTGTTTGGATTAAGGTTAGGTTTAGTGTTAGGTTAGGTTTACATGTAGAATTAGGGTTATTGTTAGGGTTAGCGTTAGTATTCTTGTTTGTTTTCAGGTTAGTGTTACAGTTAGTGTTAGGTTTAGGGTTAGGTTGTAATTAGGGTTAGTGTTAGGGTTAGGGTTTGTGTTAGGGTTAGGGTTAGGCTTATAGTTAAATTCAGGATTAGGTTTAGGGTTAGGGTTATTCTTATGTCCAGGTCCAGGATTATAATTAAGGATAGGGTTAGTGTTAGGCTTATTGTTAGGGTTAGCGTTAAGGTTAGGTTTAGGCTTAGTGTAACGGTTAATGTTAGAGTTAGTGTTAGGGTCAGTTTTAATGTTATGTTTATGCCTAGGGTTATTGTTAGGTTTATGTTTCTGCTTAGGGTTAGGTTTGGTATTAGCATTAGTGTTATTGTTAGGGTTAGTGTTTCTTTAATGTATGGGTTAGGGTAAGGTTTAGGGTTATGGTAAGGTTTAGGGTTAGGTTAAGAGTTAGGTTTAGGGTTAGGGTTAGGCTTAGTGTTAGAGTAAGTATTAGGGTTAGGGTTAGGGTTATGGTTAGGGTTAGTTTAAGAGTTAGGTTCAGGTTTAGGGTTAGGTTTAGTGTTAGGTTTAGGGTTACAGATAGTATTAGGGTTAGAGATAGTGTTTAGGTTAGGTTTAGGGTTAGGATAAGTGTTAGGGTTACGGTTAGGGTTACTGTTAGTTTTAGATTTAAGTTTAACATTAGGGTTATGATTTGTGTTAGGGCTATTGTTAATGTTAGGGTTAGGGTTAGTGTTAGGATTATGCTTACGTTTACACTTAGGGTCAGTGATAGTTTTAGGTTTGGAGTTAGGGTTACTGTTAGTGTTAGGTTTATAGTTAGTATAAGGGTTACTGTTAGGGTTAGGTTAAGTGATATGGTTAGGTTAAATTTAGAATTATGTATTGGGATAGGTTTCATCTTAGGTTTAGGGTTAGTTTTAGGGTTAAGGATAGGGTTAGTTTTAATGTTATGGTTAGCATTAGGGTTAGTGTTAGGTTTAACTTTACAGTTAGGTTTTGAGTTAGATATTGGGTTACAGTTATGGTTAGTGTTAGGGTTAGTGTTAGAGTTAGCATTAGGATTAGGTTTAGGGTTAATGTAAGGGTTAGCCTTAGTGTTTTTATTAGGATTTTGGTTAAAGTTTGTGTTAGGGTTAGGGTTAGTGTTAGGGTCAGTTTTAGAGGTAGAGTTATGGTTAGGTTTAGGGTTAGTTAGTGTTAGTGTTAGGGTTAGGGTTACATTTAGGGTTAGGGTTAGGGTTATGGTAAGTGTTAGGTTAGGTTTACGGGTAGGATAAAGTTATGATTAGGGTTAGTGTTAGGTTTTGCTTTAGGATTAGTATTAGGGTTAGTGTTAGTGTTATGGTTAGGTTTGGATTTGTGTTTGTTTTAGGGTTAGGGTTAGGGTTTGTGTTAGGATTTGTGTTAGGTTTTTGATTAGGTTTAGGATTGGTGTTATAGTTAGGGTTAGGATTAGGGTTATTGTTATTGTTAGGGTTAGGATTAGTGTTAGTGTTAGTATTAGGGTTAGGTTTAGGGTTAGTGGTAGGGTTAGCATTCAGATTAGGTTTAGGGTTAATTTTAGGGTTAGTGTTAGGATTAGGGTTAGTGTCAGTGTTAGGGTTTTGGTTAGGGTTATGTTGAGTGTTAGGTTTAGGGCTCAATTTAGCATGAGGGTTAAGGTTCCAGTTAGGGTAATGACATTTTAAAGTTAGGTTCATGTTAAGTTTAGAGTAATGGGTCGGGTAGGGTTAGGGTTATGGTTAGGGTTAGATTCAGGGCTAAGGGTTGGGTTAGTTTTAGGTTTAGTGCAAGGATTAATGTTAGGGTTAGGTATAGGGTAAGTGTTAGGGCTAGGTTTAGGTTTCAAGTTAAGGTTAAAGGTAGGGTTGGGTCTTGGATTGGGGCTAGGTTTTGTTTTATGTTAGGGTTCTTTTTAGAGATACAGCTAATGTAAGAACTAAGGTTATGATTAGTGCTAGTTTTAGGGTTACATTTAAGACTGAGTCTAGTTTTAGGATTATGTTTAGGTTCAGGGTAAGATTTTTAACTAGTGTTAGTTTTAGGGTCAGAGTCAGAATCACGATTTATTTTATGGTTACGGATAGGACTCAAATTTGTGGTAGGCTTAGGGCTAGATGTAGTCTTAGAATTTGGTTTAGGTTAAGGGTTAGGGTTAGTCCTCTGGCTCGTTATTTTTTTTTTTTTTAGGACTAAATCTAAAGTTAAGGGTAGTTTTATGATTAGTGTTAGTGTTATTGCTACTGATAGGGTGTGTTTAGGCTTAGGAGTAGGTTTAGAGTTATGGTTAATTCTAGGGTTAGGGTTATGGCTAGTTTTAGAGCTAAGATTAGGGCTACTGTTTGGGTTATGGTAAAGGATACAGTTAGAACTAGGAATAGGGCTATGGAAAGAGTTAGAGTTAGTATTAGGGCTAGAGTTTGGGTTAGGGTTAAGGCTAAATTAATGCTAGGAATAGTTCTAGGATTAGTGTTAGGCTTAGGCCTAGGATTAGGGCTATTTTTATGGTTAGGTTTAGGGGAAGGTCTGCCTGTTTGATTTACACCTCCATTTCGATTTACCCAAAGGTGTCAAAATGAAGTAGAACCTTAAAATACAAAGTGTTCATGATAGTGAACAATTGAATTGAGGAGAACATACTTTGGGATCATAGTAAGGCTAGATAAAAAATGACTCCTGCCCAGTATCAAAGAAATTTGAACGAAACTAACTCTCAACCTAACATTACCTCTAACCCTAGCCCTAGCCATAACCCTAAACCTAACATGAACCCTAGCTTGATTAGATAACCATTGATCCTAGAATTTCCACTCTTGGAGAGCCTTTTCGGGCAAGCTAAGTGATGAATCCTACGCAACATCAATCAAGTCTGACCAAATAACTATGGGAGTTATTTAAGTACATGCATATTTTCCTGTTTTCCCATAAAAGGCTCTCCAATTAAGTTGTTTTTGCATGCTTAATCATAGGCCTCCTTTACCAAAAACATACAAGAGTCCCTACAGAGACGTGATGGAGTGTGTGAAGTTTCAAGCAGCTAGCAAAAAAACCTATTTGATTTTCAACTCCATTAACTTTCCCGTATAGGTCAAAATGAAGTGAAGTCTTAAAATACAGAATGTTCCTGACAGCGAACCTGTGAACGGAGAAGGCCTAAACCTTGTGAACAGATTAAATATAGCTAAAAGATAAATCCTTACAAGTATCAAAGAATTTTGAATAAAACTAAATCTAACCCTAACACTAGCTCTGACTCTATCTCTTCCCCTAACCCTAACACTTTTATGAAACCTTTGACCATAAAATTTCCAAAGTTGGGCAGCCTAGTGGGGAAAGCTAAGGGATGAATACTGCACAGTATCAGAGAAATTTCTCCAAAAAGTTCATGGAGTATATCAGTACATGCATATTTCCCTGTTATCTCCTAAAGGACTCTTGAATAAAGTTGTTTTTACATGCTTCAGCTTAGGCCTACTGTCAGAAGAACAAACCAGAGATTGCTCACAGAGAATTGATGGAGTGTGTCTAGCCTTAACACAAACCCTAACCTGTTTGAAAAACTGTTTATCTTAGAAGTCCCAAAAGTGGGGAGCCTAGTGGGCTAAGCTGTCAGAAGAATCCTATGCAGTATGAAAGAAATATGACCAATAATTGAGGTGGTATTTCAATTCATGCACATTTCTCTTTTTTCAGCTAAGGGGCTCTTGGATAAAGGGCTACTTTCACAAGGAACAAACCAGAGAGTTCCCACAGAGAACTGATTCAGTGTTTGAAGTTTCAAGCAGCTAGCACCAACCTGGTTTGATTTCAACCTCCATTTTTATTTACCGATATAGGTCAATATGAAGGGAAACCTTAAAATCCAGAGTGTCCCTTTTAGTGAACCATTGAAATGAGAAATTCCAAACCTGAGAAGCATATTAAGGCTAGGTAAAAGATGACTCCTTCCAAGTATCAAAAAGATTTGTACAAAACTTACTCTCACCTTAATACTACATCTAACAGGAGCCCTAACCCCAATCTTAACACTAACTCTAACCTGATTAAAGTACCATTGATCCTAGAAGTCCTACACTTGGAGAGATTTGTGGGGCAAGCTAAATAATGAATCCTACTCAGTATCAATCAAATCTGACAAAATAATTAAGGGAGGAATTTCATTAAATGTGTATTCCCTGCTTTCTCCTAAAGGGCTCTCGGATACAGTTGTTTTTGCATGCTTCAGCTTAGGCCTACACTCACAAGGAACATACCAAATTGTCCCCACAAATAATTGATGGGTGTGTGCAGTTTCAAACAGATAGCATAAACCCTGTTTGATTTCCAGGTTCATTTACATTTACTCATATAGGTCAAATGAAGTAAAATGAAAATATTGGTGTTCTGGACACCAAACCATTGAACCAAAAGGCCTAAACCTGGCAAACAGAGTAAGGATAGTTAAAGATGAATACTGCATTGTATCAAAGAAATTTGAATGAAGTAACTCTAACCCTAACACGAGCTCTAAAGTGAGCCCTAATCCTATTCCTAAACATTAACATAGCCCTATCCTTAACCCTAACTTTAACCCTAACTTTAACTGTAACCATTGCCCAAACCCTAGCTCTAACTCTATCCATTACCATAACTCTAACCATAAACCTAATGCTAAACGTAGCCCTAAACCTAACACTTACCCTAGACCTCCTCTAATCCTAACACTCAACCTAGCCCTAAATCTAGCTCCAACCTTAACACTTATGCTAAACCTAACCCTAACCCTAGGCATACCAAAACCCTAACACTAACCCTAACACTAGCCTAATCCTTACCATAAAAGTAGCCCTAACTCTAGCTTTAATCCTATATTTTACCCTAAAATTAAACCTAACTCAAATGCTAACAATAGGACTATACCAAACTGTATAGCTATCCCAAAGGCTATTCAAAACCCTAAACCTAACCTGAACCCTAAACCTAACCATATACATTACTCTAAACCTTAATGCTACTTTGAGACTTAACCCTAAACCTTAACCAAAACCAATCCCTTATTGTGAAACTGACTGTAATAACACACCTAGCTCTAAACCTGACCTTTGCCCTAAACATAAAACTTACAGTAGACATATTCAAAACCAAACCCTACAACTACCCTTAACTCTAATGCTGGACCTGACATTAGCGCTAGCTTTAATCCTAGTCCTAGCCCTAACACAAACTCTCTTCTGAGCCATAAACCTAGCCTTAATCCTAACCCTCACCCTAAACCTAACCCAAGATGTTTTCCTAACCATAACCCTAGCCCTATCCTTAACTCTAACTGTATCCCTTACCCTAAACATAACCCTTAACCTAATACTAACATAAGACTAGCCCAAACCTTATCACTATCCCCAAAACTATAAATTACCCTAAACCTAACTTGAACCCTAAACCTAACCCTATCTTTACCCTAACAAAAACCCTAACTCTAATTTGAGCCACAACCCTAAACTCAAAGCTAAAACAAGCCCTAACACTGGCCCTGGTCCTAATAATTCCCCTACCTCTAAACCTGATTCTTACCCTATACCTAACCCTTACAATAGTCCTAGTCCTAAACCTTTCCCTAAAACTATCTCTAACTGTAACCCTAGACATGACATTAGCCCTAGCCAAAATTCTAGCCCTAATCTTAACATAAATCCTAGCCCTTATCCTAACCCTAAACATAGCCTTAATTACAATCCTAACCCAAACTCTAGGCCTAACCCTGACACTAACCCTAGCCCTAATCTTAGCCCAAATATAGTCCTAACCCTAACACTAGTCCTAAGACTATCTCTAACTCTCATATTAGACCTTTCACTCTTTCTAAACTTATCTCACACAATAACCCTAACCCTAGCTTTAACCCTTGCCCTATTCTTTGCCCTAGCACTAACCTTAGACAAAACCTAACTTTAATCGAGTACTAACCCGAAGACTAAGCCAAACCCTAACACTAGCCCAAACCATACCACTAATCCTAAAACTAGCCCTAACCCTAGCCAGAGACCTAAAACAAAATCTAGCTATAGCTATAAACCTAACCCTTAATCTCAACCAAACCCTAACCTCAAACCTAGCCCTAACTCTAGCCCTAATATGAGTTGTAAGCCGAACCCTTAAACTAACCCTGAAACTGACACTGACTCTAACACTACTAGCTCTAAACATCACGCTAAACCTAAACCTAATCCTAACACTAATTGTAGCCCTAAAACCCTAAACTAGCCCTAAACATCACCCTAGAACTTACATTAGTCCTAACCCTAACCCTATCCCTAACTTAACCCAAAACCTAGCCCTAATCCTAGCATTAACCCTACCCCTATTCATAACCATAATACTAGCCCTGAACTGATCTCTAACTCTATACATTACCATAACTAAAATCTAAACCCTAATGCTAACGCTAGCCATGAACCACAATCTTAACCCAATCTATTACCCAGAACGTAACCTGAACTTAACCTAACCCTATCATTACCCTAATCCTAACACTAACACTAATTCAAGCCCTGACTTTGAACCTTAACCTAACCCAAACCCTAATCCTGACCTTGACCTTAATAAACCCCTAGCTCTAAATTGAACCTAATCCTACACCTAACCCTTACCCTAGACGTAGCCATAATCCTAACCCTAAAACTATCTTTAACCATAATTCTGGACCTGAAATTAGCCCTAGCCCTAATCCTAATCCTAAACCTAAAAGAAACCCTAGCCCTCATCCTAGCCATAAACCTAGCTTTAATCATAACCCTTACTCTAAACCTAACCGAAATTGTAACCCTCACCCTGCCTCTATACCTAGTTATAATGCCATTTCTTACCCTAAATTTAAACCTTACCCTAACCCTAACTCTAGGCTTAAGCCAAACAATAAATCTAGTCCTAATGCTAGCACTAATTTAACCCTATCTCTGATCCTAACACTAACCCTAGCCCTAAGACTCACTCTAACTCTCGTCCTATTCCTATCCCTAGTCTAATCCTATCCCTTACTATAACCCTATCCCTAGCCCTAACCCTTGCCCTATCCTTAGTCCCAGGCCTAAAACTAGATCTAAACCTAACTCCAAATCTAACCCTAAGTCTAAGCCTAAGCATGACACTTTAACTATCTCTAAATCTAACCTTAGGACTAAACCAAAACCAAGCAATAGCCCTAACCCTAAACATTAACTAAAACCAAAACCTAGCACTAAACCTAGACCTAGCCCTAGCCCTAATTTTAGTTCTAATACTAATTTTAATACTAACACTGAAACTGACTCATATCCTAACACTCAACCTAGCTCTAAACACAGCCCTCATTTTAAACCAAATGCTAAGAATAACCCTAACAACAATTTGAGTCCTATTCCTAACCCTAAAATGAACCCTGACCTGACTCTTATCCTAACACCATCCTTAGCTATAAATATCACCGTAAACTTAAACCAAACCCTAACACTAAACCTAACAATAACACTAAAACTAACCTAAATGTAACCCTAGTTCTTACATTAGCCATGGCCCTAATCCTATCCCTAACCCTAACACAAACACTAGCCCTAATCCGAGCTCTAAACCTAGATTTAACCCTCACTATAACCCTAACCATAGCCCTAAACCTAGCTCTAAAACAATCTGTTACCCTAAGCAAACCCCTAAACTAAAGGGTAACCCTAGACCTATCCCTAATCCTTAGGCTTACAAAAAACCTAAGTGTATTAATAGCCCTAACTCTAGGTCTCATTCTAGCTCTAACTCTATCACAAATTCTAACCCTAATCCTGACCCTTATACTGACCTACCACTAATCCTAGGTCTAACTCTAACCCTAACTCAAACCCCAAATCTATGGTAATGCTATCCCTAGACCTAACCCTGAAGCTAACTCCCAGCCTACCATAACCATAGCTCAGAACCTAACCCTTATGCTAAACATAACCCTAAACTTAACCCTACTTCTAACCCTCACCCTAACCATAACTCAAGACCTAATCCTAACCATAACCCTAGCCATAAACTTAAATCTAACTGTATCCATTACCCTAAACATTACTCTTACACTCATGTAACCCTAGGCCTAACCCTCAACCTATCACTATCCCCCAAACTGTCAATTACCCTAAACCTAACCTGAATCCTAAACATAACGTTATCATTTCCCTAATGCTAACCCTAATGTGAATTTGAGTCCTAACCCTGAACTCAAACCTACACCAAAGCTCAACACTGACCCTGATATTAATAACTCCCCTAGCTCTAAACCTGAATATTACCCTATACCTAACCCTTACACTAGAATTAGCCATAAACCTAACCCTAATATTATCCCTAACCATAACCCTAGACCTGACTTTAGCCCTAGCCATAATCCTAGCCTTAACCCTAGCACAAACCCTAGTCTTATCCTAGCCCTAAACATAGACTTAATTATAACCCTAACCCTAACCCTAGGCCTAACCCTAACACTAACCATAGCCTTAATCTTAGCCCTAATTTAACCCTATCACTAACCCTAACCCTAACCCTAGCCCAAAACTAACTCTAACTCTCACCATAGCCCTAACTCTAGTTCTAATCCTATACTTTACTGGAAGCCTAATCTTAGCCTGAACAATAAGATCTGACCCTAGTCATATTCATATCCCTGTACATAACCCTAGATTTCATGCTAACTCTAAATCTAACTTTAACATTAAGCCTAAGCCTAAACCTAACCCTAGGCCTAACCCTAAGGCTAATCCTATAACTAGTCCTAACCCTAGCCCTAGCTCTAAAACAAAACCGAGCTATAGACTGAACCCTAATCCTTAACATAAACCAAGCCCTAATCCTACACCTAGCCCTAACCCTAGCAATAATTTGAGTCTTAAGCCAAACCCTGTATCTAACCCTCACCCTGACTTTGACCATAACACTAAACCTAGGTCTAAACATCACCCTAACCCTAAACCTAAACCTAACACTAGACCTAGTCCTAACCACTAACACGAAAATTAGCCCTAATCATAACCCTAGTACTTACATTAGCTGTAACCCTAACCCTAGCCTTAACTTAACCCAAATCCTAGCTCTATTCTGAGCCCTAACCCTAGCTTTAACTCTAAACCTAACTCTAACCCTATCACTAATTTTAACCATACCTTTAGCTGTAACCCTAGCTCTAACCCTATTCATTACCCTAACCCTAACCCTAACCCTAATGCTAACCCTATTCCTAATCTTCACCCTATCCATTACTCTAAATTTAACCTGAAACCTAAATATAACCCTATCATTATGCTAATCCTAACTTAATGCTAATTCTAGTCCAAACTTTAAACTTTAACATATCCAAAACACTAATCATGATCATGACTCTAATAATACCCTTAGATCTAAACCTGACCCCAACTCTAAACCGAACGCTTACGCAAGGCAAGAAACCTAACCTTAAACTATCTTTAACGGTAAACCTAGACCTGAAATTAGCCCTAACCATAATCCTTGCCCTAAACCTAGCCTTAATCCTAACCCGAACCATAACCTGAGCCCTAATCCTAATTCTAACCATAACCCTAGACCTAAACCTACCTATAACCTCATCCCTTACCATAAACCTAACCATAACTCTAAACCTAACCCTAAATCCTGCCCTAATCCTAGGCCTAATACTAACACTTAGCTTAGCTCTAATCCTAGCGCTAATTTAATCCTTTCCTAACCCTAACCCTAGCTTTAAGTCTAACTATAACTCTTTCCCTAGCCCTAGCCTTAGTTTTATCTTTAGCCCTCTCCTAACTCTAGATCTAAACCTAACTCCGAGTCTTAACCTAATCTTAAGGCTAAGCCTAACACAAACACTAGCCCTAATCCTAATGCTAATCATATAACATAAGACTAAAACAAAACTGAGCAATAGGGGCTGACGATGGCTCAAAGGATAGCACATTTGCCTGGCATGCTCAGGGTGCTGGGTTAGATCCTAGGTAACGATAAAAATATAATCTTAAAAAAAAGATGTTGTGTCCACCAAAAACTAAAAAAAATATTAAAAAATTATCTCTCTCTCTCTCAAAAAAAAAAAAAAAAAAAAAAAAAAAACTGAGCAATTGTCCTAATCTTAAGCCATAACTTAAACCAAACATTAACACTAAACCTAGAGTTAACCCTAGCCCAAATTCGAGTTCTATCCATAACCTTAAACTAACCCTGAACCCAAATCATATCCTAACACTCACTCTAGGTCTAAACACCAACCTAAACTTAAACCAAACCCTAACAGTAACCCTAGCCTTAATTCGAGTCATAACCCTAACCATAAAACTAACCCTGACACTGACTCATATCCTAACAGTCACCCTAGCTCTAAAGACCACCCTCACCTTAAACTGAATCCTAAAACTAATCCTAGCCCTTATTTTAGTCCTAACCCTAACCCTAAAATTAACACTGTCCCTGAATCATATACTAATACTAACCTAGCTATAAATATCATGCTAACATAAACCTAACCTTAACACTAGACCAACCCCTACCCCTAACCCTAATTGTAACCTAGTTCTTACATTATCCATTTCCATAACATTAGCCCAAACCCTAACACAAAAAATAGCCCTAATCTGATCCCTAAACCTAGATTTAACCCTAAACATAACCCTAACGCTAGCCCTAACCCTAGCTATAAGCCTATCCCTTACCCAAAGAAAAACTATAACCCTAAGGGTAACCCTAGACCTATCCCTTATCCTTAAGCTACCAAATCCCTAACTCTATTAATAGTCATAATCCTAACCTCACTCTAGCACTAACCCTATTCCAAACCCTAAGGTTAACCCTGACTATTATTTTGAGCCTAATATTAACCCTGGGTCTAAACCTGGCCCTAACCTTAGACCAAACCATAACACTAGCCCTAGACATAAGCCAAATCCTTAATCTAGCCTTAACTCTAGCCCCAGATAAAAACAAAATCCTATCCTTAGCCCTTAAAGTAAACTTTAAACTAACACAAACACTAACCTTACACCTAAACCTAAACCTAGTTCTAATTCTGGCTGTAACCCTAACGCTAACTCAAACCCAAACACTCACCCTGCCTTTAAGGGTAAACCTACCTCTAAAACTGACCCTAACCAAAAATCAAAAAACTAACACTAGATCTAGCCAAAATCCTAACCCTCAAACTAGCCCTAATCATAACCCTAGCTCTTATATTACCACAGCCTTAACCCTAGGCCTAAACCTAACACAAAACTTAGAGCTAATCCTAGGCCTAAGCATAATCCTAACCTTAACCCTAACCTAACACTTGATTAGTCCTAACCCTAGCTCAAAGCCTGACCCTTATCCTAAACATAAACATATAACTATCCCTAAATATACCCCTAACACTAGCCCTAATCCTAAACTTAACCCCAACAGTAAACCTAGCTCTAAACCTACTCATTACCCTAAAACTAACACTAAACTTATTGATAACCCTAGGCCTAAGTGTAATCCTAAACCTAACCAGAAAACTAACACTAGACCTAACCCTAAACCTCACACTTGCCATAGACATAACTCTAGCTCAATCCCTAACCCTTACCATAAACCTAAACATAACCATAGCCCGAACCCTAAAACTAAACATCAATCTAATACTAACCATAACCCTATGCCTTCATCTAAAAATATTCATTACTCTAACCCTAACCCTACCCCTAATGGTCATACTAGCCCTAATCAAATTCTAACCCTAACCATGCTCTAATCTTATCCCTAGACCTACTTCTAAACCTAATCCTTGCCCTAGCCCTAACACTAGCTCAAAACATAACCCTTATGCTAAAGATAACCCTAACAGTAACCCTAGTTCAAACCCTAATTCCAACCCTAACTCAAGACCTATTCCTTACCATAACCCAGGCTCTAAACTTAGCTCTAACCCTATCCATTATCCTTACCATTACCCTTACCCTAATGCTAACCCTAGGCCTAACCCAAACCCTATCGCTAAACCTAACCCTATCAATTACCATAAACCTAACCTGAATCCTATACAAGAACTTATCATTACCTTAACCCTGACCCTAAACTCAACCAAACTCTAACCTGATCCTGAAGCTAATAATTCCCCTCTCTCTAAACCTGACCCTTAACCCTAAACCTAACCCTTAAACAAGACCTAGCCATAAACCTAATATTAAAACCCTCCTCTCCTCAACTGTAGCCCCACATCTGACATTAGCCCTATCCCTAATCCTAGCACTAACATTAACAAAAGCCCCAGCCATTATCCTAGCCCTAAACCTAGATTAATCCTAACCCTCACCCTAACCCTATCTCTAACCCCAATACTAACACTAGCCCAAATCTTAGCCCTAATTTCACCCTATCTTTAAACCTAACCATAACCCTGGACCTAAGAATAAATCTAACACTAGCCCTATCACTAGTTCTAAATTATCCCTTAATGTAACCCTTGACTAGCCCTAAACTTAATCTTAACCCTTGCCCTATCCATAGCCCAAGCACTAACCTTAGATCTGTTGAGACCCACAGCCAAGTTGGGATGGTGCCTGGCATTTTGCCTAGCCGTCTCCATGCAAAATTCCTGATTGGCAATCTTCCATAACAGATATTGTCCTCCATTTAGCACAGCTTTGCACATACAAGCCCAATCTGCTGGCGTCATGTTCAAGTTGGTAATGGATTTGAACATACTTACAGTGAAGGGTACTTGAGGACCATAGGTTGTTAATGCCGCTTTCAGCTGCTTCACTGTTTTGAAATCTAAAGTATGGTGAATTCACTGCCCTACTGCCTCTTTAAATACAGGGCATGCTAATCTTTGAAATCCTGTCTCAGGATCCCATCTATCAACTACGGGGTTTGAGGGCCACTCAGCATATATTGTCTCCGTATACATAGGTGGAGCTGTTGGTTGGACACCCACACCCTCTGGTGATAGAAAGGCATTAATAGCAATCTCCCATTGTAACTTCTTCCCTGATAGCCCTTTCTTCTCTAAATTTTCTTCCCCTGTCTGAGTAACTTGATAAAATTCCTCTTTTAAGATGTCTTCTCCTAGACTAAGCAAACAAGATTGTACCAACGTCCATAATGGTAATGTGCCAACTGGCAGAGTTCCTGGGCTTTCCCTTTTTAAAAATCTTCACCATAATGGTTCCATTGTGATATATTTAACAACACCTCCTTAAGAAACCATGGGCTACATTTTTGTATCATATCAACGTATGCCCTAACTGTTCTTGGTTTTACCGGGGTGCCTCCTTCCTCTAGCAATTTACTTAAAACACTTATGGTTTGTTTTTTACTAATTTCTGATCCCATATTTCTGCTATAAAGATAACACAACCCAACAAGATAACACAAAACAAAACCGAAACAAAACGAAACAAAAACAGGACCAAAATTCGTTGTATCAGTTTTTCTATTTTCTTGAAATGTGCATCCGTGGTCTATCTATATCTCTTCCTCAGGGGTGAACAACTTTTCTAGCATCCTATTTATTTCTAGGGGCAGGCATCTTGAAACCGAAATGTAACAAATCAAAACAAGAATACACTGTCTCTTAAAATTCTCACCCATCCTCTCGCCCTGCCCTCAAGGGCAAGCAGTTTACCTTATCATTTATGCTCAGGCGTTCCCCAAATGGGCCACCAAATGCCACAGTCTGGCTGGGCACAAAATAACCCAGAGGTTACAATCCACTTGTAGGTTCAAACAGGAACTACTTTATTGCCCGAACCCAATGGGAACTCTCCAGAACTCCACAGAAACTCTGCAAGAACCAATGAGAACTCACGGGAACTCCGTGAGAACTCAACGGGAACTCCAGGAGAACTTAAAAGTAGCAGGCACCCAAGGTAGCAGGAGCTGCCCCACTGCCGGAGAGCAGAGGTCCACATACAAAACTGAATACACAGCTTGACCCAATCCAGCATCATACAGTTACAGAAATCAGTCACCATCCCAATTATTATACACAGCTTAACTTAATCATCATCATCCCAATGGCTCACTAGCATCACCTCCCAAGCAATCCTTCTGGCAAAATGCCAGGTGCCATCCCGACTTGGTTGTGGCTCTCAAAATAGATCATAATCTATCTCTAAATCTAACACTGACGCGAAGCCTAAACCTAAACCTAACATTAGCCCTAACCCTAACACTAATCCTAAAACTAGCCCTAATTCTAGCCCAAGCTCTAAAACAAAACTGAGCCATAAGCTCTATCCCTAACCCTTAAACTAAACCAAACCCTAATCATACACCTACCCCTAACCCTAGCCCTAATTTGAGTTTTAAGTCGAACCCTAAACCTAACTCTGACACTGACTCTGACACTAACACTAATCTTAGCTCTAAACATCACCCTAATCCTAACACTAACCCTAACACTAAACCTAGCCCTAATCTTAACCCTAATATTAGCCATAATCATAACCCTTGTACTTACATTAGCTATAATCCTAATGCTAGCACTAACTTAACCCAATTCTTAGCCCTAATCCGAGCCCTAACCTGAGCTTTAACCCTAACCCTAACCCTAACCCCAGCCCTAGCCCTAATCTTAACTGTAACATGAATCCAAACCCTATATATTACCATAACAATAACCCTAAACCTAATGCTAACCCTAGGACTAAACCTAAAGCTATCTCAACTCCTATCCCTATCCATTTCCCTAAACCTAACATGAACCCTAATTCTAAGCCTATCATTACCCAAACCCTTACCCTAATGTTAATTCAATCCCCAACTTTAAGCCGTAACCTATTCCAAACCCTAACCTAGAACTTCACCTTAATAATACCCCTAGCCCAAAACCTGACCCTAACCCTAAACCTAAACCTTACACTAAATGTACCCATAATACCAACCTTAAAACTATCTGTAAACCTAATTCTAGAGTTGAAATTAGCCATACTCCTAATCCTAGCCCTAACCCTAAAACAAACCCTAGCCCTCATCCTAGCCCTAAACCTAGCCTTAATAATAACCCTAATCCTAACTTTTATTCTAAATATAACCCTACCTCTAAAACTAGCGTAACACCATCCCTTACACTAAACTAAAACCTAAATCTAACCCTAATTCTATGATTAAACTGAACACTAACCATAGAACTAATTCTAGCCCTAATTTAGCCCTCATTCTAACCCTAACCCTAACCTTAGCCCTAAGACTAACAATATTTCTCACACTAACCCTATCAGTAGTTCTAATCCTAGCCCTTACCATAACCCTAACCATAGCCCTAACTCTTGCCCAATTTTTAGTCCTGGCGCTAACCCTAATCCTAAGCCTCACACTAACACTAAACCTAAGCCTAATGCTAATCATAAAACTAGCCCTAACCCTACCACTAGCAGTAAAACAAAACCAAACAATAGCCCTAACCCTAAACCTAACTTAAACCAAACCCTAACACCACACCTAGACCTAACCATAGCCTTAATTAGAGTCTTAACCCTAACCTTAAATGTATAAATGACACTGATTCATATGCTAAACTCACCCTAGCTTGAAACACCATCCTAAACATAAACCAAAAATTAACAGTAACCCTATCCCTTATGTGAGTCCTAACACTAACCCTGATCCTGACTCATATCCTAAAACTAACCCTAGATCTAAATATCACCCTAAACTTAAAGTTAACACAGCACTAAAACTACCCCTAATCCTAACCGTAAGGCTAAAACTAAACCTAATTGTAACCCTAATTCTTGTATTAGCGATTGCCCTAACCCTAGTCCTAACAATAACACAAAACTAGCCCTAACCCAAACCCTAAAACTAACTTTAACCTTATTCCTACACTAACTCTAGCCCTAAACCTAGCTCTAACTCTCTCCCTTACTCTAAGTGAAACTGTAACCCTAATGGTAAACCTAGATCTATCCCTAATCTTTTGGCTACCCAAAATCTGAACCCTATTAATAATCCTTATCCTAGTCTTCATTCTAACTTTATTCCTATCCCAAATGCTTATGCTAACCCTGACCATTATTCCGAGTCTAACACAAACCCTAGGTCTAAAACTGACCCTAAACCTAGAGCAAACACTAACACTGGCCACACAGCTAACTTATACCTAAACCTAACCCTAACCCTTGCCCTAAGACTAACTCTTCCTCTCACAATATCCCTATCCCTAATTCTAAGCCTATCCACTACCATAACCATAACCCTTGCCCTATCTTTAGTCCTAGCCCTAAACCTAGATCTAACTGTAACTCAAAATGTAACCCTAACCCTAAGCCTAAGCCAAACATTAAAACTAGCCCTAACCCTAACGCTAATGGTAAAACTAGCCCTAATCCTAACCCTAGCAGTAAAACAAACTGAGCAATAGCCCTAACCATAAACCTTAACTGAAACTAAACACTAAAACTACACCTGGACCTAATGATAGCCTTAATTCGAATCCTAAACCTAAACTTAAATCTAACCCTGATCCTGACTCATATTTTAAAACTCCCTCTAGCTCTAAACACCCTCCTAACCTTAAACTAAGACCTAAAAGTAAACCTATTCTTAATTTGAGTCCGAACCCCAATGCTGATCCTCACTCTTATCCTAACACTAACCCTAGCCCTAAATATCATCCTAACCTTAAACCTTACCCTAACCTAGGCCTACCCCAAATCCGAACCCTAAAACTAACCCTCATTGTAATGCTAGTTCTTACATTAGCCATTGCCCCATCATTAGCCCTAACCCTAACCCCAAAACTAGCCCTAATCAGAGCCCTAAACTTGGATTTAACCCTAACTCTAACTCTAGCCCTAACCCTAGCTCTAAGGCT
Source organism: Marmota flaviventris (assembly GCF_047511675.1). Taxonomy (NCBI): domain Eukaryota; kingdom Metazoa; phylum Chordata; class Mammalia; order Rodentia; family Sciuridae; genus Marmota; species Marmota flaviventris. Next base: position 44,291 of record NW_027287762.1, on the reverse strand, counting down.
ATCCCTTATCCTATGAATAACCCTAAACCTAATGATAGCCCTAGATCTATGCCTAATCCTTTGGATAACCAAAATACTAACCTTATTAATAATCCTGACCCTAGTCCTTATTCTAGCTCTAATCCTATCCCAACTCCGAACACTAACCCTGACCCTTATTCTGACCCTAACACAAAACCTAGTTCTAAACCTGACCCTAACACTATACTAAAACCTAACACTAGCCCTGGACCTAAACTAAATCATAAATCAAGCCTTATCTCTAGCCCTAGACCTAAACAAAAACCTAGTCCTAGGCCTAACAATAACCTTATCCTAACACAAACACTAACCCTATCCCTAGACCTAAACCTAATCCTAATTCTGGCTGTAACCCTAATTTGAACTCTAACCCAAACACTGACTCTGCCTTTAACAGTAAAACTAATTCTAAGCCTGACCCTAACTGAAAATCTAAACCTAACACTAGATCTTGGCATAAACCTAACCCTCAAACCAGCCCTAATCATAATCCTAGCTCTTACATTACCCTCAGCTTTAACACTAAGCCTAAACCTAACACAAAACATTTAGCTAATCCTAGGTCTTAACGTAGCCCTAAACATAACCCTAACCCTAACCCTAACCCTAGCCCTAATCCAAACCTAACCTTCACCTTAGACTTAACCCTAGCTCAAAACCTAATCCTTACTATAAACATAAACCTAGAACTATCCCTGAATCTAACCCTAAGCCAAGTCCTAATCCTAACCTTAACACAAGCCCTAACCCTAGCTCTAAACTTACCCATTACCATAAACCTAACCCTAACGCTAATTGTAACCCTAGCCTAAACAATTACCATAATCCTAACCCTAAACATAAAACTAACCCTAGATTAACCCTAAACTAATACTTTCTATAGCCCTAACCATAAATCAAACCCTAACCCTTACCATAAACCTAAACATAACCATAGACTTAACCCTAATAATAAACTTATATCTAACCCTGTCCCTAACTCTTAAACTACATCTAACCATATATATTACCCTAAACCTAAACTAAAACTTAATTAAAACCATTCCACTAACCCTAACCCTAACACTAAACCTACTTTAATCCTATCCCTAAACATAACCCTGAACCTAATCCTTGCTCTAACCCTAATCATAGCTCAAAACCTAACTCTTACACTAAACATAACACTAATCCTAACCCTAGTTTTAACCCATAACTTAACACTAACTCAAAACCCAATCCTATTCATAAGTCTATCTATAACCTTAGCTCCAACTGTATTCATAAACCTGATAATAACCCATATCCTAATGCTAGGCCTAACCTTATCTCAAGACCTAATCCTAACCATAACCCTAGCCCTAACCTTAACTCTACCTGTATCCATTACTCTAAACATAACCCTTTCCCTAATGCTAACCCTAGGCCTAAACCTAAACCTATCACTAACCTCAACCCTATCAATTACCCTAAACCTAACCTGAACCCTAAATCTAACCCTATCATTACCCTAACCTTAACCCTAATGCTAATTTGAGCCCTAACCCTAAACTCAAACCTAAAAGAAACCCTAACCATGACCCTGATCCTAATAATTCCCCTAGCTCTAACCTGACCCTTACCCTAAACTTAATCCTTACATTAGACCTAGCCAAAACGTAACCCTAAAACTATCCATAACAATAACCCTAGACCTGACATTAGCCCTAGATATAATCCTAGCCCTTACCCGAACAAAAACCCTAGTCCATATTATCACTAAACATAGCCTTAATCATAACCCTAACATTAAACCTAGGCCTAACTTAAAACCAAACCTATCCTTAATCTTTGATCTAACTTAGTCCTATCCCTAAATTAACCCTAACCCTAACCCTAGCACTAAAACTAATTCTAACTCTCTCCCTACCCCTAAAAATAGTTCTAACCCTATCCCTTATGAGAACTCTAAATCTAGCCCTAAACCTAGGCCTATCTTTAGCCATTTCCTGAGCCCTAGCCCTAACCCTAGATTTAAACTTAACTTTAAATCTAACCCTAATGAAAAGCCTAAGCAAACACTTAACACTAACCCTAATCCTAACCCTAACCCTAACGTTACTCCTCAAACTAGCCCTAACTCTAGCCTTAGCCCTAATACAAAACCGAGCTATAGCCCTAACCCTAAACCTTAACCTAAACCAAAACCTAACCCTACATCTAACCCTAAACCTAGCTCTAATTCGAGTTTTAAGCAGAACAATAAAACTAACCCTAATCCTGATTTAGATGCTAACACTATCCTAGCTTTAAACATCACCCTAAACATAACACTTAAACATAACACCAGACCTAGCACTACCCCTAACCCTAAAACAAGCCCTAATTTTAACACTAGTACTTACATTAGAATAACCCTAACTCTAGCCCTAACTTAATTCAAAACCTAGCCTTATCTGAGCCCTAAACTGAGCTTTAACCCAAACCCTAACTGTAACCCTAAATCTAGCACTAATAATAACCAACACCTTAGCTGTAACCCTAGAACTAACCCTATCCATTACCCTAACCATAATCCTAAAACTAATGCTAACCTTAGGCCTAAACCTTACCATATCCCTAATCCTAAGCCTATCTGTTACCCTAAACCTAACTTCAAATGTAAACCTAACTATATCATTACCCTAATTCTAAACCTATGCTAATCCGAGCCCTAAATTTAAACCTTAACCTATCCCATACACTAATCATGACCCTGACAATACCCTTAGCTCTAAACCTGACACTAACCCTAAACCTAACCCTTACACTACATCTAATGTAACCCTAAACTATCTTTAACATTAAAAGTGGACCTGAAATTAGCCCTAGCCCTAATCCCTAGCCCTAAACCTAGCCTTAATTCTAACCTGAACCATAACCCGAGGTTTAACCCTAATTTTAACCCTTGTCCTAGCCCTAAACCTAGCTATAATCCCATCCCTTACACTAAACCTAACCATAACCCTAAACCTAATGATAATCTTAAACATAACCATAACCCTTGCCCTACCCCTAGGATTAACCCTAATACTAAGCCTAGCACTAACCCTAATTTAGTCCCATCCTAACCCGTAACACAGCCTTAAGACTAACTCTAACTTGCCCTAATCCTATACCAGGTTCTATACTTAGACCTAGTTCAACCCTGGATACAAACTTAACGCTAAATTTAAACATAGGGCTGGGGATGTGGCTCAAGCGGTAGCGCGCTCGCCTGGCTTGCGTGCGGCCTGGGTTCGATCCTCAGCACCACATACAAACAAAGATGTTGTGTCTGCCGATAACTAAAAAATAAATATTAAAAAATTCTCTCTCTCTCTCTCTCTCTCTCTCTCTCTCTCTCTCTCTCTCTCTCCCCCCTCTCTCTTTAAAATAAATAAATAAATAAATAAATTTAAACATAACTCTAAATTTAACCATAAACATAATCCTAAACCAAACCCTAACACTAGCCCTGACAATAATGCTAATACTAAAGCTTGCCTTATCCCTAGCCCTAGCCTTAAAACAAAACCAAGCCAGAACCCTAACCCTAACTCTTAACCTAAAACAAAACATAAACCTACACCTAGCCCTAACCCTAACTCTAAAAATAACCCTGACCCTGATGCTGATCCTAACACTAATCCTAGCTCCAAACATGACCCTAACCTTAAATTAAAACAAACACCAGAACTAGCCTTAACCCCAACCCTAAAACTAGCCATAATCGTAACCCTAGTTCATACATTAGTCGTCATAACCCGAGCTGTAACCCTAACACAAATCCTACCCCTAATTCTAGTCCTAACCCTAGCTTAAACCCTAATCTTAACCCTAACACTAGCCCTAAACCTAACCCTAACACGAGCCCTAACCATAGCTCTAACCATATCCCTTACCCTAAGCCAAACCCTAAACCAAATGCTACCCCTAGTCCTAACCCTAATCTTTAGCCTAACTTAAACACTAATAGTATTACTAGTCAGAACCCTAGCCCTCATTCTAGGTCTAACTCTAATCATGACCCTTTGTCTTATCCTAACAGTAACCCTATGTCTAAACCTGACCCTAACCCTAAACCAAAGCCTAACACTAGCCCTACTGGTAAGACTATACCTATACCTAACCCTAACACAAATCTAGACCCAAAACTAATCCTAAATATAGCTAAAATTCTAGCCCTAGACCTAAACAAAATCCTAGCTCTAGCCCTAACGATAACTCTTAACCTAAACTAAACACTTACCTTAATCATAGACCTAGCACTAGTCCTAAATCTGGTTCTAACACTAACCCTAATCCTATCCAGAAAACTGACCCTGGCCCTAACATTAATCTATCTCTAAACCTGACCCTAACTCAAAACCTAGTCATAATACAAGACCTAGCCATAAACTTAACCCTAATACTAGCTCTAAACATAACCCTAGCCCTAAACCTATTATAACCCTAATCTTAACCCTAACAGTAGATCTAACACTAACCATAGTCCTAACACGAGCATAATTCTAGGCCATAATCCTAGGCCTAAACTTAGCCCTAAGTATAACCCTGACACTAACCCTAGCCCTAACACTAACCCTTGCTTTAGATCTAACCCTAGCTCAAAGCCAAACCCTTACATTAAACATTACCCTAGCCCTATCCTAAACCATAACCCTAACCCTAGCTCTTATCCTAACCATAATCCTAGCTCAAACTTTAGTTCTAACCCTGTCAATTACCCTAAAACTAACCCTAATCCTAATTTTAAACCTATCCCTACCACTAAAATTAACCCTAACCATAAATGTATCCCAAGACCGAACCATAAACCTAAACCTCACCATAGCCCTAACCCTAGCTAAAACATTAAGCCTTACACTAAACCTAATCCTAAGACTATCCCAAATCCATACCCTAACCCTAACTCTAACCCAAAATCTAACATTATCCATTACACTAAACCTAACATTAAGTGTAATGAAATCTCTAGCTATAATCACAAACCTAAACAAAACCCTAACCATAAATATATCCCTAGACCTGAAAGTAAACCTAAACCTCGCCCTAGCCATTTCCCTAGCTCAAACACTAACTCTAACCCTAATGTAACCATAACACTAGCCCTAAACCTAATGCTTTCCATAAACAAAACCTAGCCCTATCCTTAAACCTAACTCTAATTTTAGAATTAATCCAAAACATAACCTATCCCTAACACTAGCTCTAAATGCATCCATTATACTAAACATAACCCTAACCTAATGCTAATCTTAACTCTTTTGCTAAACCTAACCCATCTATTACCCTAACCCTTAACTGAAACCTAAACCTAACCCTATCCATTACACTAACTGTAAGCCTAAACCTAACACTAATTCAAGCCCTAACCCTAAACTTTGATGTAAATGAAATGCTAAACCTGACCATGGCCTTAATAATACCCCTAACTCTAAACCTGACCCTTACCCTAAACATAGCTCTGACACTAGACATAGCCATAACCTAAAAATAAAACATTCCTTAATCATAACCCAAGATTGACATTAGCCTTAGCCTTCGTTCTAAATATGAATCTAACAGAAATCCTAGCCCTAAACCTAGCCTTAATCCTAACCTAAAAAATAACTCTAGCCCTAATCCTAATTCTAACACTCACCCTAGCCCTAAATGTAGCTATAACCACACCCATTCCCCTAAATTTAATCCTAACCCCAATGCTAATCCTAAACCTAGCCCTAACCTTAGGCCTAACCCTAACACTAACCCTAGCCCTAACCCTAACCCTAAGCCTTGTCCTAAATCTTAACTTAACTCTCGTCGTAGACATTACCCAAGTTCTAACCCTATTCCTTACCGTAACACTAACCCTAGCCCTAATTCTAACCCTGGATCTAACCCTAACTGTAAATCTAACCCTAACCCTAAGCCTAAAACACACCCTAACTCTAGCCCTAGCCCTAAAAAAAAAGAGCCATAGCTCTAACTCTAATCCTAACCCATAGAAGTCAAGATAAAGTGAAACCTTAAAACACAAACTGTTCCTGACAGTTAACCGTGAACTGAGAAGGCCCAACCTGGGAAACAAGGTAATGCTAGGTAAAAGATGAATTCTGACCCGTATCAATGAAATTTGAACAAGACTAACTCTAACCCAAACATTAGTTCTGACCTTAGCCCTAACCCTAATCCTAAAACTAAACCTTTCCTGTTTATAGAGTTGATCATAGAAGTCATAAACTTGGGGTGCCTAGTAGGGCAAGGTAACAGATGAATCTTGCCCATTATCAAAAATTCTGACCAATTATTGGGGAAGGTGTTTCAGTACATGCCTATTTCCACTATTTTCTCTTAAAATGCTCTTGGATAAATTGTTTTTTCATGCTTCAGGTTAAGGTACTTTCACAAGGAGCAAACCAGAACATGCCCACAGTGAAGTAATTGAGTGGGTGGAGTTTCATGCAGCTAGCACAAACCCTGGTTTGTTTCCAGCTCCATTTATCTTCAAAACTATAGGCCATAATGTAGTAAAAACTAAAAATTTAAACTGTTTCTGACAGTGAACAATTGAACCTTGAAGGCCCAAACTTGGAAAGCCTACAAAGGTTGGTCAAAGATGAATCCTGTACAGTATCAAAGTAATCTGACCAAAAAAAATTCAAACATCATTCAGTACATGTGTATTTTGCTTGCCCCTAAAGCACTCAGAGATAAAGTTGTTTCTTTCTACTTCAGCTTAGGGATACTTCACAGGAAACAAACCAGAAAATGCTCACGGAGAAATGATTGAGCCTGTGATGTTTCAAGCAGCTACCACAAATCCTGTTTGATTTCCAGCTTCATTTCCATTCATCCTTATAGGGCAAAAAGAAGAGAAACATGAAAATTGAAACTGTTCCTGACAGTATTTATCCCATTTATGTACGAGGCCCAAACATTTGTGGTATACTAAAAATAGGAAAAAGGTGAATCCTGCCAATTATCATAGAAAAAAAAATAAAAAATAAAAAATAACTCTAACCCTAATACCAGGTCTAAACCTAGTCCTAACACTAAGTCTAACCCTAAACCTAATCTGTTTAGAGAATCTTTGATCATAGAAGTTTCAAAATTGGGGAGTCTAGTGGGGAAAGCTTACAGATTAATCATGGGCAGATTCAAAGAAATCTGACAAAATAATTGGGGGAGCTATTTGACTACATGCATATTTTTCTCCTAAAGTGTTCTCAGATAAACTTGTATTGCATGCTTTAGCTTATTACAAATTTCACAAGGAACAAACCAGAGAGTGCCCATAGAGGACTGATTGAGTGTGTGAAGTTTGAAGCAGTTAGCACCAACCTTGTTTGATTTCTAGCTCCATGTCCATTTACCTCTGTAGGTCAAAATGAAGTGAATCCATAAAATACAAATTGTTCCTGTCAGCAAAGTACTGAACCTAGAAGGCTGAAACCTGGGGAACATAGTAAGGCTCGGTAAAAATGTATCCTGCCCCTTTTCAAAGAAATTTGAACAAGAGAAACTCTAACCCTAACACTAGACCTAACTCTAACCTAACCTGTTTAGAAACCCTTTGATCATAGAAGTATCAAAGTTGAGGATCCTAGTGGGGAAAGCTAACAGATGACTCCTGCCCAGTATCAAAGAAATCTGACCACACGATTGGGGGAGGTAGATCAGTACATGCATATTTTCCTGTTGTCTCCTAAAATACTCTAGCATGGTGTTTTTTTTTTTTTTTTTTTTTTTTTTTTTTTTTTTGCATGCTTCATCTTTGGCATACATTCACAAGGATAAAACCAGACCGTCATCCCAGAGAACTGTTTGAGTGTGTGAAGTTTCAAGCAGATAGCAAAAACCCTGTTTGATTTGCAGCTCCATTTCCATTTACCTATATAGGTCAAAATGAATTGAAACCTTAAAATAAAAACTTAAATACTGACAGCAAACCAGTGAACCTAGAAGGCCCAATCCTGGGTAACATAGAAAGGCTAGATAAAAGATAAATCCTGCCCAGTATCAAAGAAATTTGAACAAAACTACTGTAAACCTAACACTAGATCTATCCCTAATCTTAACCCTACAGCGCACCCTTGACTGTTTAGAGAACTTTTGATCATAGGAATCCCAAACTAAGTGAGCCTAGTGGGGCAAGCTAACAGATGATTCCTGCAGAGTATCAAAGTAATCTGAGCAAATAATTGGGGGAAGTGTTTCAGTACATGCATATTTCTTTGATTTCTCCAAAAGTGCTCTGAGATAAAGTTGCTTTGCATGTTTCAGCTGAGAACAACGGTCACAAGGAACAAACCAGAGAGAGCCTACAGAGAACTGATTGAGTGTGTGCAGTGTCAAGCAGCTAGCACTAACCATGTTTAATTTTGTGCTCCATTTCTCTTCAACAAAATAGTTCAATATAAAGTGAAACCATAAAATAGAAACTGTTCCTGACAGCGAACCATTTAACCAAGAAGGCCCAAACCAGGGAACATTGTGAGGCTAGGTAAAAGATGAATCCTGCCCAGTATCAAAGATACATGAACAAAACTGACTCTAACCCTAACAATGGGTTTAAACCTAGCCTTTATGCTAAACATAAAACTAACCCTAATCTGTTTAGAGAACATTTTATCATAGAAGTCCCAAATTAAGGGAGCCTATTTGGGAAAGCTAACAGATGAATCTTGTGCAGTATCAAAGAAATCTGACCAAAAAATTTGGTAGTTCAGTAAATTTGTATTTGCCTGTTGTCTCCAACAGTACTTTTGGATAAAGATATTTTTGCATGCTTCAGCTTTGGGAAACTTTCACAAGGAAGAAACCAGAGTGCACACATATACTAATTGAGAGTGTGCAGTTTTAAGCAGCGAGCACCAACACTGTTTGATTTCAAGTTTCATTGCCATTTACCCGTCTAGGTCAAAAGGAAGGAAACCTTATAATACAAACTGTTCCTGATAGCAAACCATTGAAGGTATAAGGCCCAAACCTGGGGAAAATAGTAAGGCTAGGTAATAGGTGAATTATGCCAAGTAACAAATGAATTTGAACAAAACTCACTCTAACTCTAACACTACATCTAACCCAACCCTAATTTAATTCTAACCTGTTTAGAATACCTATGATCATAGAAGTCTAAAACTTGGGGAGCATAGAGGCATAACTTCTCAGATGAATCTTGTGCAGTATCAAAGAAATTTTATGAACAATTGGAGGAGGTATTTCAGTATTTTCATATTTCCCTGTTTTTTTCTTAAAGTGCTCATGGAAAAATTTTTCATGTTTCAGCTTAAGATACTTTCACGAAGAAAAAACAAAGGGTGTCCACAGAGAGCTGATTGAGTGTGTGAAGTTTCATGCAGCTATCACCAACCCTTTTTGATTTCCAGATCCATTGTATTCAAACCTATAGGCCATAATGAAGTGAAATCTAAAAATTCAAACTGTTCCTGACACTGAACCATTGAACTTTGAAGGCCCAAACTTTGGGAGCCTACTAAGGTTAGGTCAAGAATGAATCCTGTACAGTATCAAATTAATCCAACCAAAATATTTGAAGTTCTTTCAATACATGTGTATTCTTCTTGCTCCTAAAGCACTCAGCGATAAAGCTGTTATTTTCTACTTCATCTTAGGGCTACTTCCATGGAAAACACCAGATTATCCTCACTGAAAATTGATGGAGTGTGTGAAGTTTCAAGCAGCTAGCCCAAACCCTGTTTGATTTCCAGCTTCATTTCCATTCACCCCTATAGGGCAAAAAGAAGAAAAACATGAAAATTGAAACTCTTCCTGAAGGCAAACCCTTTATGTAGGAGGCCCAAACATTTTGAGTATAGTCAAAATAGGAAAAAGATGAATCCTGCACAGTATCAAAGAAATTTGAAAAAAAAAAAAAAAAAAAAAACTAAGTCTTACCTTTACACTAGGTCTAATCCTAGTCATAACACTAACTCTAAAACTAACCTTCACCTGTTTAGAGTCTCTTTGATCCTAGAAGTCCCACACTTGGGTAGCCAAGTTGTGTAGGCTAACAGATAAATCTTTCACAATATCAAAAAAATTGACCAAATAATTGGGGAGGTAGTTCAGTACATGCATATTTCCCTGTTTTACCCTAATGTGCTCTCACATAAAGTTGCTTTGCATGCTTCAGCTTAGGGGTACTTTTACAAGGAATAAACCAGAGAATGCCCATAGAAAACTGATTGAATGTGTGAGATTTGAAGTAGCTAGCACCAACACTCTTTGATTTCCAGCTCCATTTCCATTTGCACACATAGGACAAAATGAAATGAAAACTCAAAATGCAAACTCTTCAGGAGAGTAAACCGTTGACCCAAGAAGCTCTAACCTAAAGAACATTGTAAGGCTAGGTAAAAGTTGAATCCTGCCCAGTATCAAAGAAATTTGAATGAAACTAAATCTAACAGAATACTAACTGTAGCCCTAGCCATAACCTAGTATCAAATCTAATCTAACCTGTTTAGAAAACCATTGATCATAGTAGTCCCCAAATAAAGGAGCCCAGTGGAGCAAGCTTACATATTAATCCTTTGCAGTATCAAAGATATCTGACCAAATAATTGTGGGAGATATTTCAGTACATGCATATTGCCCTGTTTTCTCATAAAGTGCTCTTGGATAAACTTGTTTTGCATGCTTCAGTTTGTCACTTCTTTTACAAGGAAGAAACCAGAGAGTGCCCACAGACAACTGATTGAGTATGTGAAGTTTCAACCAGCTAGCACCAACCCTCTGATTTCCAGCTCCATTCTCATTTACTCATATACCTCAAAATAAATTGAGACATTGAAAACAAACTATTCCCAATAGTGAACCATTGAACTGAGAAGGCCCAAAATTGGGGCACATAGTAAGGCTAGGTAAAAGATAAATCTTTTCAGTATCAAAGAAATTAGAAAAAAAACAAACTGTAACCCTAATACTAGCTCTAAAGATAGCCCTAACCCTAACCATAAGAGTAACCCTTATCTATTTAGAGAAGCATTGATCCTAGAAGTGCCAACATTGGGGAGCCTAGTGGAGCAAGCTAAAAGATGAATACTATGTAGTATCAAAGAAATATGATCAAATTGTTGGGATACTTTGATAAACTTGCTTTGCATGCATGTACATACAATTTTCTCTGTTTTCTCCTTAAGGGCTCTTGGATACAGTTTCTTTTGCATGCTTCATCTTTGGCCTATTTTCAAAAGAAAGAAACCAGAGAGTGCCCACTGAGAACTGATTGTGTGAAGTCTCAAGCACCTCCTGCCAACTCTGTTTGATTTCCAGCTAAATTTTCATTCACATCAATAAGCCATAATAAAGGGAAACCTTAAAATACAAACTGTTCCTGACAGCGAACCATTGAACCAACAAGTCCCAAAACTGTTCAGCATAGTAAGGCTAAGTAAAAGATGAATCCTGGCCAGTATCATAGATATTTGAAGAAAACTAGGGCCACATGGGTGCTCTCAGCACAGATGGAAGGCTCAGCTGCGCAGTTTCTCTGGGTGCAGACAGCAGTCTCAGCCACACAGGAACTCTCTGCACAGAAAGAAGGCAGCACAGAACACAGAGGCTTTGCTTGCGGGTCACCAGACCGAGCTCTGGACACAGCACAAGGTCACTCCAGAACCACCCACCTCACCAAACATCATACATGGTTAATATATGGAATGCATCTTGCAAAACCTTACTGGCCATCTATCAGTGGGCATGGCTACCAGCTTTGTTCTGCAGCTTATCAGGTACCCAGTTTCCAACTCCCCTACCTCCAGTTGTGATAACTCAAGAATTTTCTCACAAGCTTTTGGGGGGTGTAGATATCAATGCGGAACAGCAACTGTACAGGCACCTGGTTTCCAATTAAGAGACTAAGAGTAGGGAGGCTCCAGGTAGAAGCTCAAGCCTTCTGACCGTGGCTACCTTCACCACCCTGAGCACAGAGACTCAAGCTAGGAATTGACAACTCCACTTATTGCAAAAAAGAGAAGAGAGTTCTGAGAAACTTTTTTTTTCTTTCTTACTTTTCTTTTCTTGCTCTTCTCATTCATTCTCCTCTACACTTCCCCCTCTGGTCCTCATAACCTCAACATATGTGAAACCAAGAACTTTCCATGAAATTTCACTTTAAGAACGGAATCACTAGAATTGTATAATATAGAGGAATTGCATAGTCCCCACCTCACCACATCTTTATTTGGTCTTATTTTCTTTTTCCCTCTCTTTCTTTCTTTCCTTGTTATTATTGCTTCTTTTTTCTTTCTCTTTCTATTCCACTTTAAGCCTTTTAGATTTTACTATTTATACATAGGGTAAATTTATGAATAGAGTTAAGGAGTTTGAATTTATACGTTCTTCCATAAATTCCCCCTTTCTATTCATTAGAGTTCTCCTACAAAGTTGCTAAGTTAGATTAATCATATACCCTCATTCCTATCCCCATTAACATAGCATCCTATCCATGACCCTCAGTTCTCTATACACTACCAGAAATGGTATGCCTTTTATGAAAATAATAATTGTATTCTAAATAATAATTGAAGCCAACATCTGTAGACACAGAGTCTAAATATAAATGCATTTATAATGGTTAGGCTAAAGCTTCTGGTTAGGGTTAGATTTAAAGTTAGGTTTTGATGTCTTGTTAGGGCTAGGGCTAAGGATAGGGCAAGGATATTGACTAGGGTTTGGGTTAGGTTTAGGATTGTATGATAGGGTTAGAACTAGTGATAGGGCTAGTATGAGAGTTAGAGTTAGTCTTAGGGCTAGGGTTAGGGATAGGGCTAAATTAGTGCTAGAGTAAGTGTTAGGTTTAGGCCTTGGGTTAGGGTTAGATTTAGGATTATGTTTAAGGTAGCATATTGGCTTACAGCTAGTTTGAGAGCTAGGGCAAGTGTTAGTATAAGGGTTAGGGTTAGGGTTAGAACTAGTAACAGGGCTAGAATGAGAGTTAGAGTTAGTCTTAGGGCTAGGGTTAGGGATAGGGCTAAATTAGGGCTAGTTTAGTGGTAGGTTTAAGCCTTGGGTTAGGGTTAGAGTTAGGATTACGTTTATGGTAACATATTGGCTTTTAGCTAGTTTGAGAGGTAGGGCAAGAGTTAGTATAAGGGTTAGGATTAGGGTTAGGTTTAGGTTTATGATTAAACTAGGTTTAGGGCTAGCATAAGGGCTAATGTTTGTGTTAGGGTTCAGGGTAGTATTAGGGCTAGGGCTAATGTCAGGTGTAGGGTTACAGTTAGGGATAGACTTAGTGTTAGGTATATGGCTTGGTCCTGTGTAGGGTTTAGGTTTATACTAAGGGTCAGTTTTAGAGCTAGGGTTATTATTAGGGTCAAGATCAAGGTGAGGGCTTGGGTTAGGTTAGGGTTTAGGTTTAGGATTTGAATTATCATTCGGGTTTTGAGTTAAGGTAATGAAAGTGTTAGGTTTAGGGTTTAGGTGTGGTTTAGTGTAATGGATAGGTTTAGGGTTAGACCTAGGATTAACATAAGAATCATCATTAGGGTAATGGATAGGGTTAGACATAAGATTAGGGGTAGGGTTATGTATAGGATTAGGGCTTTTGTTCGGGTTAGGGTTAGGGTTTAGGTGGTTTAGTGTAATGAATAGGGTTAAGGTTAGGCCTAGGGCTAGCATAATGGGTTATCATTAGGGAAATGGATAGGGTTAGACCTATGATTAGGGGTAGGGTTATGTATAGGATTAGAGAATTTTTTGGGTTAGGGTTAGATTTACCTTTAGTGTTAAACTAGGTTTAGCGGCTGCGGATGTGGCTCAAGATGTAGCGTGCTTGCCTGGCATGCGCAGGGTGCTGGGTTCGATCCTGAGAACCACATACCAATTAAATAACGATATTGTGTCCATTGAAAACTAAAAAAAATAAATATTAAAAGAACTCATTTAGGACTCGGTTTAAGGCTTGGTTTTGGGTTAGGTTAGGGCTAGGGTTAAGGCTATGGGTAAGGTAAAATTTAGCGTTATGGTTAGAGCTAGTGATAGGGTCAAGGATAGGGCTATGTCTAGTGTTAGGGTTAAATTTATGGTTATGATGATGTTTAGATCTAGGTTTAATATTAGAGTAAGATTCAGAGTCCACATTAGATTTTAGGTTAGGCTTAGGACTAGAATTAGAGATAGGATTAGGGCTAGGTGTAGGGTTAGGTTTATGATTTGGTTTTGTTTTAGGCCTAGGGGTAGATTTAGGGCTAGTTTTAGGATTAGGGCTAGTTTTACTGTGAGGTTTAGGCTTAGGTTTAGGGTTAGATTTAGAGTTAGGTTTAGATCTAGTCTTCAAGCTAAGGGTAAAGATAGGGCTAGGATTATGGCTAAGTTTAGGGCTAGGTATAGGGTGATAGTAAGGGATGGGTTAGACCTAGGTATAAGGCTAGGGAGAGAGTTTGAGTTAGTCTTAGAGCTAGGGTTAGGGTTGGGTTATGGTTGGTGCTAAATTAGGGCTAGGATTTGGACTAGGGTTAGTGTTAGGGTTAGGCCTAGGTTTAGGGCTAGTGTTAGTGTTAGTGTTAGGGTTAGGTTTAGGTTAAGGGATGAGATTATACCTACTTTTAGGACTAGGGTGAGTATTAGATTTCGGGTTATGGTTAGGGATAGGTTTATAATTAAGGCTAGGTTTATGGCTAGAATTTGGGCTAAGGTTTGTGTGAGGATTAGGACTAGGATTAGAGCTAGGGCTAATGTTAGGTCTAGGTTTACAGTTAGGGAGAGTTTTAGGGTTAGGTTTATAGCTCGGTCTATTGTAAGGTTCAGGTTTCTTGTTAGGGTCAGGTTTAGAGTTATGGGTATTATTAGGGTCAGGCTCAGGGTTGGGGATTTTATTAGAGTAAGGTTTAGGGTTAAGGCTCGAGTTATCATTACGTTAGGGATAGGTTAATGATGGTTTTGTGTTTAGAGTTCAGGTTAGATATGGGGTAATGGATAGTGTTAGGGTTAAGGATTGGATTAGGGTTCGACCTAGGGTTAGCAGAAGTTTAGGGTCATAATTAGCATAATTGACAGAGTTAGAGCTAGTGATAGGGCTAGTGTTATGCTTAGGATTAGGTCTAGGATTAGGCCTAGGGTTAGGTTTAGGGCTAAGTTTAGGGTTATAGTTAGCTTTAGGTTAAAGCTAGGGTAGGGTTTTGGTTAGGGCTAGGTTTTGTAACAGGTTAGGGCTATGGCAAATGTAAGAACTTTGTTATGATTAGGGCTAGTTGTTGAGTTAATTTTAGAGCTAAGTATAATTTTAGGGTTAGGTTTAGGGTTAGGGTGATGTTTAGAGCTATGGTTAATGTTAGTGTCAGGGTCAGTGTGTTCAGTTTAGGATTATGGTTAATGTGAAAGCCAGAATTAAAACTAGGGTTAAGACTAGGGGAAGGGTTAGTTTTTGGCTTTAGGCTAAGGGTTATTATCAGGGCTACGGCTAGTTTTTTTTTTTTTTTTTTTTTTTTTTTTTGTTTTGTTTTGTTTTGTTTTGTTTTTTTGTTTTGTTTTTGTTTTTGTTTTTAGGAATAAGGCTAGAATTATGAATAGATGAGTATTAGGTTTAGGTCTAGAGTTAGGTTAGGTTAAGCTATAAGCTTACCAGAGGGCTAGTGTTATTGTTCAGTTTAGGGTTAGGTTCAGGTTTAGAACTATGATTAGTGTTAGGTTCAGAATAAGGGTCAGCATTAGGGTTAGGGTTTGGGTTATGGGTAGCGCTAAAATGAGGATTAGGATTAGGACTACTAATAGGGTTAGGGTTTGGGTTAGGTTAGGATAAGCATTAGGTTTAGGGTTTGGCATAGGGTAAGGGATAGGGTTAGAGCTAGGCTTAGGGCTAGGGTTAGGGTTAAAGCTAGGTTTAGGTCTCAGATTAGGGCTAGTTTTTGTGTTTTGCTTATGGCTAGGATTAGAGCAATGGCTAATGTAAGAACTATGGTTTTAGGATTAGTTTTAGAGTTATGGTTAAGGGTTAAACCTCTAGTGTTAGGATTAGCTTTAAGGTTACGGTGAAATTTACAGATAGTGTTAGTGTTAGGTTAATAGTCAGGGTCAGGTTTAGTTTTAGGGTTAGGGTTAGGACTCATATTAAGACTAGCTTTACTGTAAGGATTCAGTTTATGGTTAGGGTGGTGTTTAGAGCTAGGATGAGTGTTAGGTTATGAGTCAGAGTTAGGGTTAGTGTTAAGGTTAAGTTTAGGACTTGAATTAGGGCTAGGGTTAGGTCTAGGTGGAGTGTTAAGGTTTGGTATAAGTTAAGGTTTAGGGTTAGGGCTATTGCTCGATTTTGTTTTACTGCAAGGTTTAGGTTTATGGCTTGCTTTATGATTAGTCTTAGGGCTAGGACTAGTGTTAATGTTAGGCTTAGGCTTAGGGTTAGGGTTAGGTTTAGAGTTAGTGTTAGATATACAGTTAGGAGTAGGAATAAGATTTGGCAATGGTTAGGGCTAGATTTAGGACTAGTGTTAGGGCTAGGTTCAGGATTATGGTAATGGATAGGGTTAGAAGTAGAGATAGGGCTAGTGTGAAAGTTAGAGTTAGTCTTAGGGCTAGGGTTAGGGTTAGGGTTAGCAATATGGTTAAATTAGGGCTAGGATTAGGGCTAGGGTTAGTGTTCACCTTAGGCCTAGAGTTAGGGATATGGTTGAGGTTAAGTTATGGGTACAGAATGGCATTATAGCTAGTTTTAGAGAAAAGTTGAAGGTTAGAATTAGGGTTAGGGCTATGGTTAGGGTTAGGGTAATGATTAAGGCTAGGTTTGGGACTAGGATAAGAGCTATGGTTTATTTTATTGTTAGTGCTAAGATTAGGACTAGGGCTAATATCAGATATAGGGTTATGGTTAAAGATAGTTTTAGGGTTAGGTTTATGGCTACATGTAACGTAAGGGTTAGGTTTAGGGTTAGGGTCAGGTTTAGAGCTAGGGGTATTTTTAGGGTCCAGTTCTGGGTTAGAAATTTGAGTTAGGTTAAGGTTTAATGTTAGGGCTTGTATTAGCATTATGGTTAGTGTTAGTGTAATGATAAGATGAGGTTTAGTGTTTACGTTTGGTTTAGAATAATGCATAGGTTTGTATTAGGGATTGGGTTAGGTTTAGTCCTAGAGTTAGAGTTACAGCAATGGATGGGGTTAGAGATAGGGTTATGGTTAGGTTTATGGTTTTGATTAGGGACAGGGTTAGGATTAGGGTTAGGGTTAAAGCTCGGGTTAAGTCTTGGATTAGGGCTAGGTTTTGGCTTAAGTTAGTGCTATGGTTAGGGGTAAGGTTAATGTATGTACCAGTGTTATAACTCGGGTTAAATTTAGGGTTAGGGTTAGTGGTAAGTCTAGTTTTAGGTTTAGGGTTAGGGTTAGGGTGATGTTTAGATTAGGGTTTGTATTATGGTAAAAGTCATGGTCAGTGTTAATTCTAGTTTTCAGCTTAAAAGTAGAATTAGAACTAAGGTTATGTTTAGGGTTAAGGTTTGGTTTAGGTTAAGGGTTAGGGTTAGGGCTATGGCTCACTTTTGTTTTAGGGCTAGTGTTAAAGTTTGATTTAGAGTTAGGGTTAGGATTAGGTTTAAGGTTTTTTTAGTGTTAAAATTAGATCTAGTTTAGGGCTAGAGCTAATGATAGGGCTAGGTTTCATGTGGGTTTATGGCTAAGATTAGGGTTCTAGGAAGGGATAGTGTTATAACTAGGTATGGGGCTGGGGTGAGAGTTAGTCATAGGGCTAGGTTTAGGGCTAGGGTTAGGAATAGGACTAAATTAGTGCTAAGATTAAGGCTAGGGTTAGTTCTTTGGTTAGGCCTAAAGTTAGGTTTAGGCTTAAGATTAAGGCTAGGTTTAAGGCTAGGATAAGGGCTGGGGTTTGTGTTAGGTTTAGGGCTAGGATTAGGGCTATAGCTATGTCAGGTCTAAGCTTATGATTGGGGATAGTTTTAGGATTAGGGTTATGGCTAGGTCTAGTGTAAGGGTTAGGTTTAGTGTAAAAGTCATTTTTAGAGCTAGGAGATTTATTAGGGTCAGGGTCAGTGTTAGAATTTTTTTGAGGTTAGGTTTTAGGGTTAGGGCTAGAATTAGCACTAGGGTGTTGGTTGAGGTAATGATAGGGTTTTGTTTAGAGTTTACACTAGGTTTAGGGAAATTGATATGGTTAGGGTTAGCAATAGAGTTAAGGTTAGACCTAGGGTTCGCATTACGGTAAGGGTTATGGTTAGTATAATGAATAGGATTAGAGCCAAATTTAGGGATAGGTTTATGGTTAAGAAGAGGTCTTGAATTAGGATTAGGGTTAGGGTTAAAACTAGGGTTAGGCTTAGGTTTATTTTTAGCATAAGGGTTAGTTTTTGAGCTAGGGTTAGGGCTAGGTTGAGGGTTTGGTTTTGGATTACTTCTAGGGATAAGATTATAGTACTCATAGGGTTAGGGTTAGGATTGAGGCTAGGGACATCATTAGGAATAGGGTTAGGGTTAGGGTAATGTATACGATTAGATGTAGATTTAGGGCTATGTTTAACGTTAGATTGAGGTTTAGGCTTAGAGTTAGGGGTACGGTTATATTTAGGTTTATAGTAAGGTTTAGGGTTTGATCTAGGGTTAGGTCTATGGCAAGTGTGAGGTTTAAGGTTAGGTCTAGGGTTAGTTTTCCAGTTAGGTTTAGGTTTAGCATTAAGCCTAGGATTATCAATAAGGTTTAGGTTTAGAGTAATGGGTAGGTTTAGAGCTAGGTTTAGGGCTAGCGTTAATGTAAGGTTTAGGGCTAGTGTTAGGGTTACATTAAGGGATAGGTGTAGATTTATGTTTAGAGTAATGTTTAGGCTTTGAGCTAAGATTAGGACTAAGGCGAGGGTAAGGTTAGGGTCAGGGCTAGGGTTAGGATTAATGTTAGGTTAATGTAAGAGCCAGGGTTACAATTAAGGGATTTTTAGGGTTAGGGTTATGAGTAGGTCTAGTGTTAGGTTTAGGTTTAAAGTTAGGGTAATATTTAGAGCTAGGGTTATTGTTAGAATATGAGTCAGCATCAGGGTTAGTTTTAGGGTTAGGGTTTGGACTCAAATAAGGGCTAGGGTTAGGGTTAGTGTTTGGTTTAAGGTGAGGGATGTGTTTAGAGCTATAGTGACTCTTAGGTTATGAGTCAGGGTCAGGGTTAGATTTAAGTTTAGGGTTATGACTTGAATTAGAGCTAGGGTTACAGAATAGAGGACACAGAAACCAATCCACTAAACTACAACTATCTTATATTTGATAAAGGGGCTAAAAGCATGCAATGGAGGAAGGATAGCATCTTCAACAAATGGTGCTGGGAAAACTGGAAATCCATATGCAACAAAATGAAACTGAATCCCTTTCTCTCGCCATGCACAAAAGTGAATTCAAAATGGATCAAGGAGATTGATATCAAATCAGAGACACGCCGTCTGATAGAAGAAAAAGCTGGCTACGATCTACATTCGGTGGGGTCGGGCTCCAAATTCCTCAATAGGACACCCATAGCACAAAAGTTAATAACTAGAATCAACAAATGGGACTTACTCAAACTAAAAAGTTTTTTCTCAGCAAAAGAAACAATAAGAGAGATAAATAGGGAGCCTACGTCCTGGGAACAAATCTTTACTCCTCACACTTCAGATAGAGCCCTAATATCTAGAGTATACAAAGAACTCAAAAAATTAGACAATAAGAGAACAAACAACCCAATCAACAAATGGGCCAAGGACCTGAACAGACACTTCTCAGATGGGGACATACAATCAATCAGCAAGTACATGAAAAAATGCTCACCATCTCTAGCAGTCAGAGGAATGCAAATCAAAACCACCCTAAGATACCATCTCACTCCAGTAAGATTGGCAGCCATTAGGAAGTCAAACAACAACAAGTGCTGGCAAGGATGTTGGGAAAAGGGTACACTTGTACATTGCTGGTGGGACTGCAAATTGGTGCAGCCAATTTGGAAAGCAGTATGGAGATTTCTTGGAAAGCTGGGAATGGAGCCACCATTTGACCCAGCTATTCCCCTTCTTGGTCTATCCCCTAAAGACCTAAAAAGAGCATGCTACAGGGACACTGCTACATCAATGTTCATATCAGCACAATTCACAATAGCAAGACTGTGGAACCAACCTAGATGCCCTTCAATAACGAATGGATAAAAAAATGTGGCATTTATACACAATGAAGTATTACTCTGCATTAAAAAATGACAAAATCATAGAATTTGCAGGGAAATGGATGGCATTAGAGCAGATTATGCTAAGTGAAGCTAGCCAATCCCTAAAAAACAAATACCAAATGTCTTCTTTGATATAAGGAGAGTAACTAAGAACCGAGTAGGGACGAAGAGCATGAGAAGATTAACATTTAACAGGGATGAGAGGTGGGAGGGAAAGGGAGAGAGAAGGGAAATTGCATGGAAATGGAAGGAGACCCTCAGGGTTATACAGTGGAGGGGGTAGAGAGAGAGGAGGGGAGGGGAGGGGAGAGGTGGGGAGGGGGGGATGGTGGAGGATGGGAAAGGCAGCGGAGCACAACAGACACTAGTATGGCAATATGTAAATCAATGGATGTGTAACTGATGTAATTCTGCAATCTGTGTATGGGGTGAAGGTGGGAGTTCATAACCCACTTGAATCAAAGTGTGGAATATGATATGTCAAGAAATTTGTAATGTTTTGAACAACCAACAATAAAAAATAAAAAAAAAAATAGAGCTAGGGTTACTGTTAGAATTTGGTTTAAGTTTTGGGTAGTCTTTAGATGTAGGGTCAGTGTTAGCATATGAGTCAGGGTCAGGGTAAGTTTTAAGGTTAGGGTTAGGACTCAAATTAGGGCTAGGTTTATGTCTATGTGTAGTGTTAGGGTTTGGTTTAAGTTAAGGGTTAGGGTTAGGGCTGTTGCTCAGTTTTTTTTTAGTCCTTGCTTTAGGGTTTGGGCTAGTTATAAGATTAGCATTAGGGTTAGGGCTAGTGTTAGTGGTAGGCTTAGGCTTTGCTTTTCAGTTAGATTTGGATATAGCATTAGAACTACGATTAGGGCTAGGTCTAACTATAGGGCAAGGGATAGGGCTAGGGTTATGGTTATGGTAACAAATAGGGTTAGAACTAGGGCTAGGGCTAGGGTGAGAGTTGAAGTTAGTATTAGGACTAGGGTTTTGGTTAGTTTTAGGGATAGGGCTATCTTAGGGCTAGGATTAGGGCTAATATCAGGTCTACTGTTACAGTTTGTGGTAGATTTAGGGTTAGGTTTGTATCTATCTCTAGTGTAAATGTTACGCTTTGTGTAAAGGTCAGGTTTAGAGGTAGGTGTATTTTCAGTGTCAGGATCAGTGTTAGGGTTTGAATTAAGTGAAAGTTTAGGGATAGGGCTGATATGAGCATTAGGATTAGTATTAGAGTTAGGGTAATTGACTGGATTAGGTTTACGGCAATGGAGAGCTTTAGGGTTAGCAAAAGGGTTAGGGTTATGCCTAGGGTTAGCATTAGGATTAGGGTTATCATAAAGAAAATATATAGGGTTAGATATATGGTTAGGCCTAGGCTTAGGTTAGAGTTAGGGCTAGAGTTAGGTGAGGTTTGGGGTTAGGGCTAGTAACCGTAGCTTAATGTTAGGGTTAGGGATATATTTAGGGTAAAGATTAGGTTTTGAGCTAGGGTTAGGTCGAGGATGATTGTTAGGTTTAGTGTTATGATCAGGGTTAGTTTTAGGATTATGTCTATGGTTTTCATTAGGTTTAGGATTAGGTTTAGGGTAACATATTGGGTTAGATGTAAGGTTAGCTTTATGGTTAATGTTAGGTTTAGGTTTAAGTTTAGTTTTAGGCCTAGGTTTAATGTTGATTTTAGGGTAAGAGTTAGGGTTTGAGTTAGGGTTAAGGCTATGGCAAGGTGTAGGTTTAGGGTTAGGTCCAGGATTAGGTTTATGGTTTGGGCTAGGGTTTAGTTTAGGGTTAGGGATAGGGTTATCATTAGAGTTAGGGTTAGAGTTATGGTAATGACTAGGGTTAGAGCTAGTGTTAGGTCTAGGGTTAAGGTTAGGATTAGGGATATGGTTAGGGTTATGGTTAGGAATAGTGCTAGGGTTATGTTTAGGCTAAGGGTTAGGCTTTTAGCTAGGGTTAGGACTAAGGTGAGGGTTAGAGTTAGGGTTAGGACTAGTGTTAGGGATAGGGAGAGGGTTATGCTTAGGGTAGGTTTAGGCCCCTATTAGGTTTAGGATTTTTTAAATTTTGTGTTAGGTTTAGGCCTAGGGTTAGTGCTATGTGTAATGTAAGATCTAGGGTTCTGATTAGAGCTAGTTTTAGGGTTAGGGTTATGGCTAGGTCTAGTGATAGGTTTAAGTTTTGGGTTTTCGTCAGCTTTAGAGCTAGGTTTAATGTTAGTGTCAGGGCCAGTGTTCAGGTTGAAGTTAGGGTTAGGGTGAAACCAGAATAGGACTATGGTTACGTCTAGTGGTAGGGTTAGTGTTTGGTTTAGGTTAAGATTTATTGTTAGGGCTAGCACTAAGTTTTTGTTTAGGTCAAGGGCTAGATCAATAGCTAGATATAGGATTAGATTTAGGTCTAGGGCTAGTGTTAGGATTAGATATATGTACAAGTTTACTGGTAGGGCTAGTTTCAGGTTTCAGTTTCGCTTTAGGGTCAGGTTTAGACATATAATTAGTATTAGGGTCATGTTAGGCTGAGGTTTTGTGTTAGGGTTAGATCTAGAATGAGTGCTAGTGTTAGGAGTAGTAATTGGGTTATTGTTTGGGTTTGGCTAAGAATTAGGATTAGAACTAGAATTAGCATTATGAATAGGGTTTGGCTTAGGGTAATGGATAGGATTAGAGCTAGGGTCAGGGCTAGGATTAGGGTTAGGTTTAGGGCTAGTTTTATGGTTAGGGTTAGGGTTAAATCTAGAGTATGTGTTCGGATCAGGGCTATTTTTTGTGTTAGATTTAGGGCTAGGGTTTGGCTAAGGCCAACTTAAGAACTAGGGTTACAATTAGGGTGAGGGTTTTGGCTAGGTCTCGTATAAGCATAAGTTTTAGGGTTAGGGTGATATTTAGAGCTAGGGTTTGTGTTTGGTTATGAGTCAGGGTGAGGGTTAGTTTTAGGTCTAGAACTCAAATTAGAGCTCGGGTTATGGCTAGTTATGGGTTAGGGTTTGGTTTAGATTAAGTTTTAGGTTTATAGCAATGGCTCAGTTTTGTTTTAGGGCTAGGGCTTGGATTAGGGCTAGTTTGAGTATTAGCAATAGTGTTAGAGCTAGTTGTAGGATGAGGTTTAGGCTTAAAATTAGTGTTAGATTTAGACTTATGGTTAGATCTAGGGTCAGGGCTCTGGCTAGGGTTAGGGCTCAGGCTAGGGCTATTGTGAGGGTTATGGTAATGAATAGGGTTTTAAATAGAAATAGGGCTAGGGTGTGAGTTAGAATTAGTCTTAGGGCTACGATTAGGTGTAGGGTTAAGGTTTGGGTTCAAATAGGGCTAGGATTAGTTCTATGATTAGTGCTAGGGTTAGGCCTATGTTTAGGGCTAGGGTTATGTTTAGTATTAGGGGAAGGGATGGGGTTATATAGCTAGATTCAGTGCTAGGGTGAGGTATATATTTAGGGATAGGGCTAGGGTTAGCGTGAGGGTTAGGATTAAGTCTAGGTTTAGGGCTGGGATCATGGCTAGGGTTTGTGTTAGGGTTAGGGGTAGGATTAGGGCTAGGGATAATGTCAGGTCTAGGGTTATGGTTAGGGATAGTTTTAGGGATAGGTTTATGGCTAGGTCTAGTGTAAGGTTAGGTTTACTGTAGGGGTCAGTTATAGAGCTAGATTATTATTAGGGTCAGAGTATGGGTTAGGGTTTGGTTTGGGTAAAGGTTTAAGTTTAGTGCTCAACTTAGCATTAGGGTTAAGGTTGGTGTTAGGGTAATGGATAGAGTTAAGTTTATAGTTCAGGTTTTGAATAGAGTAATGTATAGAGTTAGCGTTAGAGATAGGGTTAGGGTTAGGCCTAGGGTTAGCATTTGATTTAGGCTAACCAAATGAATAGGTTCTCTGCTAGTGTTAGGGCTTAGGTTAAGGTTAGGATTAGGGCTAGGGTTTGGGTTACTCCTAGAGTTAGTGTTAGGAACCAGTTCAGGGAAAGTGTTAGGGTTTGAGCTAGGGATAGGGCTAGGGGGAGGGTTATGTTTAGAATCAGGGCTATGGTTAGGGTTAAGGTTAGGGTCAGGGTTAGGGTTAGGGCTAAGATTAACATTATACTTAGGGTTATGTTTAAGTAATAGATAAAGTTAGAGCTAGGATTTGGGCTATGGTTACATTTAGGATTAGGGATAGGGTTAGAATTAGGATTAGAGCTAGGGTTATGTTTAGAGTAAGGGTTACAGTTTGAGCTAGTGTTAGGGCTAGAGCAAGCATTAGGTTTGGGGTTCATGCTAGGGTCGGGTTAAAGTTATGCCTAGTTCTAGGTTTAGGGCTTGTATTAGGACTAGGTTTTGTGTGAGGTGTATGGCTAGTATTGGCTATGGGTAATATAAGAGCTAGATTTATGGTTATGGCTAGTTTTTTGGGTTAGGGTTATAGATATGTCTAGTGTTAGGTTTAAATTTTGGGTTAGGATAAGGTTTAGAGATAGGGTTTGTGTTAGGGTAAGCATCAGTGTTCGGGCTAGCATTGGGTTTATGTTTAGGGCCAGAATTAGAACTAGGGTTAGGTCTAGGGCTAGGGTTAGTCTTTATGTTAATTTAATGGTTATTTTAGGGCTAGGGCTAGGTTTTTGTTTAGGACT
This sequence comes from Marmota flaviventris, assembly GCF_047511675.1. Classification (NCBI taxonomy): domain Eukaryota; kingdom Metazoa; phylum Chordata; class Mammalia; order Rodentia; family Sciuridae; genus Marmota; species Marmota flaviventris. Next base: position 19,580 of record NW_027287762.1, on the reverse strand, counting down.
AGGGCTAGAGCTAAGGCTATATTTAAGATTAAGTTTAGGTCTAGTGCTAGGGTAATGGTTAGGTTTAGGTATAGGTTTACTGGTAGGGTTAGTGTTAGTGTTTGGTTTAGAGTTAAGCTCAAATTTTGAACTGGGGTTAGTGTTAGAGTCAGAATAAGGGTAAGGGTTAGGCCTAGGCTTTGGGTTAGGGTTAGAGATATAATGAGGCCTAAGGTTAGGACTAGTAATATAGTTAGGGTTTGGGGTAAGTTAAAGATTAGTGTTAGAACTAGTGTAGCATTTAGGTGATAGTTTGGCTTAGGGTAAGGTATAGGTTTAGAGCTAGGGTTTGGGTTAGGGTTAGGATTAGAGTTAAGGTTAAAGCTAGGTTTGTGGCTCAGATTAGCATTAGGTTTTGTCTTAGGGTAAAGGCTGTGGCTAATGTAAGAACTAGTTTTATAGTTAGAGATAGTTTTAGGGTTAGGATTAGGGCTAGGTCTAGTATTTGGGTTAGGTTGAGGGTTAGGGTGATGTTTAGAGGTAGGGTTAGTTTTAGGGTCAGAGTCAGGGTCAGTATTAGTTGTAGGGATAGGGTTAGGACTATGTGTAGTGTTAGGATTTAGTTTAGGTTAAAGTTTAGTACTAGGGCTATAGCTCAGTTTTGTTGGTGGGCTATGGCTAGGGTTAAGGCTAATTTTTAAATTAGTATTAGATTTAGGGCTAGTGTTAGTATGTGGTTGAGGTTTAGACTTAGGGTTAGATTTAGAATTAAGGTTAGTTCTAGATTTACAACTATGGCTAGGGTTAGGACTGAGGTTAGGTCTTGTGTTAGTGTTAGGCAATAAATAAGGTTGGTACTAGAAATAGGCCTAGGGCTCAAGTTAGGGTTAGTCTTAGGGCTAGAGTTAGAGTTAGTGATAGGGTTAGGCTTAGGGTTAGGGATAGAGGAAAGGATGTGGTTGTACTTAGGTTCAGAACCAGGGTGAGGGTTGAAATTAGATTTTGGGCTAGGGTTAGGGTTCGGGTTAGGATTAAGGCTAGGTTTAGGGCTAGGATGAGGGCTCGGGTTTGTGTTAGGTTTAAGGCAAGAATTAGGTACAGTGTTAATGTCAGGTGTAAGGTTACAGCTAGGGATACTGTTAGGGTTAGTTTTATGGCTACATCTAGTTTAGGGGTTATGTTTAGGGTAAGGGTCAGTTTAGAGCTAGATGTGTTATTAGAGTCAGTGTCTTGATCAGAGTTTAGGTTAGGTTTTGGTTTAGTTTTAGGGCTTCAATAAGCACTAGGGTGAGGGTTAGAGTTAGGGTTAGAGTAGTTGATAGGGTTAGGTTTAGTGTTCAGTTTAGGTTTAGGTAAGGATAAGGTTTGTGTTAGCGATAGGTTTAAGGTTAGGCCTAAATGGATAGGGTTAGATTTAGGTTTAGGACTAGGGTTAGTGTTAGGTTTAGCATAACTGTTAGGCTTTGAGCTAGGATTATGATAATGGCAAGGGTTAGGTTTATGGTTAGGTCTAGGGTTAACTTTACAGTTAGGGTTAGTGTAGGTTTAGGGTTAGAAATAGGGTTAGGTTTACAGTTAGGGTTAGAGTAGGTTTAGGGTTAGGACTAATGTTATCATGATGTTTATACTTAGGGTTAGGGTGATGGGTGGGTTTAGAACTATGTTTAGAGCTATGTTTGCATTAGGCTCATGTTTAACATAATGGATAGGTTTAGGTCTAGGGTTATGGTTAGGATTAGAGCTAGGGTTAGGTTTAGGTTTAGGTCTAGGTTTAGTGTTAGGGTTAGGTTTAAGGTAAGTGGTAGAGTTTGAGCTATGTTTAAGGCTAGGGCAAAGGTTAGGGTTAGTGTCAAGTCTAGGTTTAGAATTAGGGTCATGTTTAAGGCTAGGGTTATTATTAGTGTTCAGGATTTGTTTAGAGTAATGGACAGGGTTAGAGCTAGACTTAGGGCTAGGATTATGGTTAGGATTAAGTCTAGTGTTAGGTTTAGTGTTAGGGCCAGTTTTAGGGTTAGGGTTAGGTTTAGGGTAAAAGTTAGGGCTAGGGTTAGGTTTAAAACAAGGTGTAGGGCTCAGTTTAGGGCTAGGTTTTGGGTTAGGTTAGGGCTAATGCTAATGTAAGAAACAGAGTTATGATTAAGGCGACTTTTAGGGTTGAATTTAGGGCTAGTCCTAGTTTTATGGTTAGGTATAATTTTAGGGTGATGTTAGAGGTAGAGTTAGTGTAAGTTCAGAGTTAGGCTCAAGGTTAGTTTTAGGGTTAGGTTAGGACTAGATTTAGGGCTAAGGTTAGGGCTAGGGGCAGGTTAGGTTTTGTTTTAGGTTAAGGGTTAGTGTTAAAGCTATGGCTGAGTTTTTTTTTAGGGCTTTAACTATATTAGGGATAGTTTTAGGATTAATGTAGTGTTCAGGTTAGTTTTAGTGTGAGGTTTAGGCTTAGGGTTAGCGTTGTTCTTAGAGTTATGGTTAGTTCTAGGGTTAGGGCTAGGGCTAGTGTTAGGGCTAAGGATAGGGCAAGTGTTAAGGTTATGGTAAGGGATAGGGTTAGATCTAGGAATAGGGCTAGGGCGAGAGTTAGATTTAGTCTTAGTGCTAGTGATAGGGTTAGGGCTAAATTAGGGCTAGATATGAGGTCTAGGATTAGTGTAAGGGTTAAGTCTAGAGTTAGAGTTAGAGTTAGATTTGGGGAAAGGGTTGGGGTTATAGCAAGGTTGAGAACTAGGGAGAGGGATAAAATTAGAGATAGGTCTAGAGTTAGGCTTAACGTTAGGATCAAGGCTAGGTTTAGGCCTAGGATGAGAGCTAGTGTTTGTGTTAGGTTATGGCAAGAATAAGAGCTAGGGCTAATATCATGTCTAGGGTTATGGTTAGGGATAGTTTTTGAGTAAGATTTATGGCTAGGTCTAGTGTGGGGAAGTTAGGTTTAGGATGAGGTTCAAGTTGAGAGCTAGGGGTATTATAATAGTCCGAGTCAGGTTTTGGGTTTGGGTTAGGTTGAAGTTTAGGGTTATGGCTCAAATTAGCATTAGGATTGAGTTAGTGTTAGGGTAATGGATAAGGTTAGGTTTAGGCTTCAGGTTAGGTTTAGGGCTCAGGCTAGATTTAGGGTAATGGATAGGGTTAGGGTTAGGCCTAGCATTAGCATTAGGTTTATGGTTATCATTAGGGCAATGGATAGGATTAGAGCTAGGGTAAGGGCTAGGGTTATGTTTAGGATTAGTGCTACAGTTAGGGTTAGGTTTTTGGTTAGGGTATGGGTTAGAGTTTGAGCTATGGTTATTGCTAAAGATAGGGTTAGGTTTAGGATTTGGTCTAGGGTTAGGATTAGGGTTATTATTAGAGTTAAGTGAGTGGACAGGTTTAGATGTTGGGTTAGGGTTAGGGTTAGGTTTAGGTTTAGGACTAGGTTTAGTATTAAGTTTAACACAATTGTTAGAGTTTGACCTAGGGTTAGGACTACAGCAAGGGTTAGGTTTATGGTTAAGTCTAGGGTTACGTATACAGTTAGGGTTAGAGTAGTTTATGTTAGGGCTAGGGTTATCATGATGTTTATGTTTAGGGTTAGGTAACGTGTGGGGTTAGAGGTAAGGTTAATTCTAGCTTTAAGTTTAGGATTAGGCCTATTGTTAGGGTTAGGGTTAGGGTTAGCCTTATAATTTTCTTACAGTTAGGTTAAGGATAAGGGTCAGGGATTGAGTAAGTGTTAGGGTTAGGTGGAGGCTTCAGGTTAGTATCAAGGCTAGGGATAGAGTTAGGGTTAGGGTTAAGGTTAGGGCTGGGTTTAGCCTTAGGTTTAGGTTTATGGTTAGGGTAATGGATAGAGTTAGAGCTAGGGTTTGGGCTACTGTTATAGTAAGGTTAAGTCTAGAATTGGGTTTAGGGTTTGGGCAAGGGTTATGTTTAGGGTAAGTCTAGGTTTTGAGCTAATGTTAGTGCTAGGGTATGTCGAGGATTACTTTCAGCCATAGGTCTAGGGACAGTATTACGTTAGGTTTAAGGTTAATGTTAAAGGTAGGCGGAACTGTGACCACCGACAGAAAAGGCCCAGTGGCCCGCGGAGGGGCAGAGCTGCCAACCATGCCTGCAAGGTAGGTGGGCCTGCGACCCAACAGCAGAACAGGCGCAGCGGCCTGCTGAGGGGCAGAGCCGCCCCCTCCCACCGCGCCTGCAAGGTAGACCGAACTGTGACCACCCACAGAACAGGCCCAGCGGCCTGCTGAGGGGCAGAGCCGCCCCCTCCCCCTGCGCCTGCAAGGTAGGCAGAACTGTGACCACTACAGAACAGGCCCAGTGGCCCGTGGAGGGGCAGATCTGCCAACCACGCCTGCAAGGTAGGCGGACCTCTGACCCCCCGGCAGAACAGGCCCAGCGGCCTGCTGAGGGACAGAGCCGCCCCCTCCCCCCACGCCTGCAAGGTAGGCGGACCTGTGACCCACCGGCAGAACAGGCCCAGAATTCTGCCGAGGGGCAGAGCTGCCCCATGCGACTGCAAGGTAGGCGGAGCTGTGACCACCAACAGAACAGGCCAGACCTGCAACCGACAGACAGAACAGGCCCAGCGGCCTGCTGAAGGGTAGAGTCGCCCCCCCCCCGCGACTGCGAGGTAGGCGGACCTGCGACACACTGGCAGAACAGGCCCAGCAGCCTGCATAGTGGCAGTGCCGCTGCCCGAGCCTGCAAAGTAGTCAGAACTGCGACCACTGACAGAACAAGCCTACCGTCCCACAGAGGGGCAGAGCTACCACCCACGCCTGCAAGGTAGGCAGAACTGCTACCTACTGGCAGAACAGCCCCAGCGGCCTGCCGGCGTGGTAGGCACATTGCCCCAATTGGAGGAGGAGCAGAGCCGCTGCCCACGCCTGCGAGGTAGACTTTGCAACTATACAAGACCAATATAAATATATAGGGGAAAATTCAATAGCACAACAATTTCACCAAGCAGAAAGAAATGCAAACAGTATGAAGAGACAAGGAAAGAAAGGACCACAAGCAATGCAGGTCAACTCAACGTTAGAAGAGGTAATATCTGCAGCAGATGGAATGTCAGATAAAGAATTCAGGACATACATGTTTCAGATGATCTGGAGTCTCAAGGAAGACATCAGACAGAAAAATCAGACAATGAATGATCACTTCAACAATGAATTACATAAACAAATCCAAGAAGCAAAAGATCAACTATACAGGGAGATAGAGGTTATAAAAAAACAAACAGAAATCCTAGAAATGCAGGAAGCAATAAACCAACTTAAAAACTCAATTGAGAATACTACCAGCAGAGTAGAACACTTAGAAGATAGAACATCAGACAATGAAGACAAAGTATTTCAACTTGAAAAGAACATAGACAGCTCAGCAAGACTGTTAAGAAACCATGAGCAGAACATCCAAGAAATATGGGATAACATCAAGAGACCAAATTTAAGAGTCATTGGGATACAGGAAGGGATAGAGTTTCAAACCAAAGGAATGAGCAATCTATTCAATGAAATAATATGAGAAAACTTCCCAGACTTGAAGAATGAGACAGAATCCCAAATCCTAGAAGCCTACAGAACGTCGAATGTGCAAAATCATAAGAGATCCATACCTAGACACATTATAATGAAGATGCCCAACATACAGAATAAGGAGAGAATTTTAAAAGCTACAAGAGAAAGGAAGCAGATTACATTTAGGGGTAAGCCAATCAGAATAACAGCTGATCTTTCAACACAGACTCTGAAAGCTAGGAGATCCTGGAATAACATATTTCAAACACTGAAAGAAAATGGGTTCCAACCAAGAATTGTGTATCCAGTGAAATTAAGCTTCAGGATGGAAGATGAAATTAAAACCTTCCACGATAAACAAAAGTTAAAAGAATTTGTAGCTAGAAAACCATCTCTTCAAAACATCCTCGGCAAAACATTATAGGAAGAGGAAATGGAAAATAGCAATGAAAACCAACAGTGGGAGGTAGGACAGTAAAGGGGGGGGGAATAATCAAAGAGGAAAACAAACCATGTTTAGTAACATGAAAAAACAAATGTGGCTGGAAGAACAACCCATATCTCAATAATAACCCTAAATGTTAATGGCTTAAACTCACCAATTAAGAGACACAGGCTAGTAGAATGGATCACAAAACAAGACCCAACAATATGCTGCCTACAGGAGATGCATTTGATAGGAAAAGACATACATAGGCTGAAGGTGAAAGGTTGGGAAAAATCATATCACTCATATGGACTTCGGAAACAAACAGGAGTGTCCATACTCATATCAAATAAAATAGATTTCAAGCCAAAGTTAATCAAAAGGGATAAAGAGGGACACTACATACTGCTCAAGGGAACCATACACCAACAAGTCATAACAATCATAAATATATATGCCCCAAACAGTGGTGCAGCTATGTTCATCAAACAAACTCTTCTCAAGTTCAAGAGTCTAATAGACCACCATACAATAATCATGGGAGACTTCAACACACCTCTCTCACCACTGGACAGATCTTCCAAACAAAAGTTGAATAAGGAAACTATAGAACTCAATAACACAATTAATAACCTAGACTTAATTGACATATATAGAATATACTACCCAACATCAAGCAGTTACACTTTTTTCTCAGCAGCACATGGATCCTTCTCAAAAATAGATCATATATTATGTCACAGGGCAACTCTTAGACAATATAAAGGAGTAGAGATAATACCATGCACCTTATCTGATCAAAATGGAATGAAACTGAAAATCAAGGATAAAAGAAGGAAGGAAAAATCATGCATCACTTGGAGAATGAACAATAGGTTACGGAATGATCAATGGGTTATAGAAGACATCAAGGAGGAAATTAAAAAATTCTTAGAGATAAATGAAAACACAGACACAACATATCGGAATCTATGGGACACATTGAAAGCAGTTCTAAGAGGAAAATTCAATGCTTGGAGCTCATTCCTTAAAAAATGTTAAAACCAACAAATAAATGATCTCATACTTCATCTCAAAATGCTACAAAAAGAAGAGCAAAACAACAGCAAAAGAAGTAGAAGGCAGGAAATAATTAAAATCAGACCTGAAATTAATGAAATCAAAACAAAAGAAACAATTGAAAAAATTGACAAAACTAAAAGTTGGTTCTTTGAAAAAATAAATAAAATCAACAGACCCTTAGCCATGCTAGCGAAGAGAAGAAGAGAGAGAACTCAAATTACTAGCATTCGGGATGAAAAAGGCAATATCACAACAGACACTTCAGAAATACAGAAGATAATTAGAAATTATTTTGAATACTTATACTCCAATAAATTAGAAGATAGTGAAGGCATCGATAAATTTCTTAAGTCATATGATCTGCCCAGATTGAGTCAGGAGGATATAGACAACCTAAGCAGACCAATATCAATTGAGGAAATAGAAGAAACCATCAAAAGACTACCAACTAAGAAAAGCCCAGGACCGGATGGGTACAGAGCAGAGTTTTACAAAACCTTTAAGGAGGAACTAATACCAATACTTTTCAATCTACTTCAGGAAATAGAAAAAGAAGGAGAACTTCCAAATTCATTCTACGAGGCCAACATCACCCTGATTCCTAAACCAGACAAAGACACTTCAAAGAAAGAAAACTACAGACCAATATCTCTAATGAACCTAGATGCAAAAATCCTCAATAAAATTCTGGCGAATCGGATACAAAAATATATCAAAAAAATTGTGCACGATGATCAAGTAGGATTCATCCCTGGGATGCAAGGCTGTTTCAATATACAGAAATCAATAAATGTTATTCACCACATCAATAGACTTAAAAATAAGAACCATATGATCATCTCGATAGATGCAGAAAAAGCATTCGACAAAGTACAGCATCCCTTTATGTTCAAAACTCTAGAAAAACTAGGGATAACAGGAACATACCTCAATATTGTAAAAGCAATCTATGCTAAGCCTCAGGCTAGCTTCATTCTGAATGGAGAAAAATTGAAGGCATTCCCTCTAAAATCTGGAACAAGACAGGGATGCCCTCTCTCACCACTTCTGTTCAACATAGTTCTCGAAACACTGGCCAGAGCAATTAGATAGACGAAAGAAATTAAAGGCACAAAAATAGGAAAAGAAGAACTTAAATTATCACTATTTGAAGGTGACATGATTCTATACCTAGCAGACCCAAAAAGGTTGACAAAGAAACTATTAGAGCTAATAAATGAATTCAGCAAAGTGGTAGGATATAAAATCAACACGCATAAATCAAAGGCATTCCTTTATATCAGTGACAAATCCTCTGAAATGGAAATGAGGACAACCACTCCATTTACAATATCCTCAAAAAAATAAAGTAAAATACTTGGGAATCAACCTAACAAAAGAGGTGAAAGACTTATACAATGAAAACTACAGAACCCTAAAGAGAGTAATAGAAGAAGATCATAGAAGATGGAAAAATATACCCTGTTCATGAATAGGCAGAACTAACATCATCAAAATGGCTATATTATCAAAAGTTCTCTATAGGTTTAATGCAATGCCAATCAAAATCCCAATGGCATTTCTTGTAGAAATAGAGAAAGCAATCATGAAATTCGTATGGAAAAATAAAAGACCCAGAATAGCAAAAACAACGCTAAGCAGGAAGTGTGAATCAGGCAGTATAGCGATACCAGACTTCAAACTATACTACAGAGCAATAGTAACAAAAACAGCATAATACTGGTACCAAAACAGGCAGGTGGACCAATGGTACAGAATAGAGGACACGGAAACCAATCCACAAAACTACAACCATCTTATATTTGATAAAGGGTCTAAAAGCATGCAATGGAGGAAGGATAGCATCTTCAACAAATGGTGCTGGGAAAACTGGAAATCCATATGCAACAAAATGAAACTGAATCCCTTTCTCTCGCCGTGCACAAAAGTGAATTCAAAATGGATCAAGGAGCTTGATATCAAATCAGAGACGTGCCGTCTGATAGAAGAAAAAGTTGGCTACGATCTACATACTGTGGGGTCGGGCTCCAAATTCCTCAATAGGACACCCATAGCACAAAAGTTAATAACTAGAATCAACAAATGGGACTTACTCAAATTAAAAGTTTTTTTTCTCAGCAAAAGAAACAATAAGACAGGTAAATAAGGAGCCTACATCCTGGGAACAAATCTTTACTCCTCACACTTCAGATAGAGCCCTAATATCTAGAGTATACAAAGAACTCCAAAAATTAGACAATAAGATAACAAATAACCCAATCAACAAATGGGCCAAGGACCTGAAAAGACACTTCTCAGAGGGGGACATACAATCAATCAACAAGTACATGAAAAAATGCTCACCATCTCTAGCAGTCAGAGAAATGCAAATCAAAACCACCCTAAGATACCATCTCACTCCAGTAAGATTGGCAGTCATTATGAAGTCAAGCAATAACAAGTGCTGTCGAGAATGTGGGGAAAAGGGTACACTTGTAAATTGCTGGTGGGACTGCAAATTGGTGCAGCCAATTTGGAAAGCAGTATGGAGATTTCTTGGAATGCTGGGAATGGAACCGCCATTTGATCCAGCTATTCCCCTTCTAGGTCTATTCCCTAAAGACCTAAAAAGAGCATGCTACAGGGACACTGCTACATCGATGTTCATAGCAGCACAATGCACAATAGCAAGACTGTGGAACCAACCTAGATGCCCTTCAATAGATGAATGGATAAAAAAAATGTGGCATTTATACACAATGAAGTATTACTCTGCATTAAAAATGACAAAATCATAGAATTTGCAGGGAAATGGATGGCATTAGAGCAGATTATGTTAAGTGAAGCTAGCCAATCCCTAAAAAAACAAATGTCAAATGTCTTCTTTGATATAAGGAGAGTCACTAAGAACAGAGTAGGGTCGAAGAGCATGAGAAGAAGATTAACATTAAACTGGGATGAGAGGTGGGAGGGAAAGGGAGAGAGAAGGGAAATTGCATGGAAATGGAAGGAGACCCTCAGGGTTATACAAAATTTCATACAAGAGGAAGTGAGGGGAAAGGGGAAAATAATACAAGGGGGAGAAATGAATGACAGTAGAGGGGGTAGAGAGAGAAGAGGGGAGGGGAGGGGAGGGGGATAGTAGAGGATAAAGAAAGGCAGCAGAATACAACAGACACTAGTATGGCAATATGTAAATCAATGGGTGTGTAACTGATGTGATTCTGCAATTTGTATACGGGGTAAAAATGGGAGTTTATAACCCACTTGAATCAAAGTGTGAAATATGATATATCAAGAACTATGTAATGTTTTGAACAACCAACAATAAAAAATTTTTTAAAAAAGGTTAATGTTAAGGTTTGGGATGAGGTTTTCATTAGGGTTAAGATGAGGGTTATGGTAATGGATATGGTTAGATGTAGGTTTAGGGTTAGATTTAGTTTTAGGGTTTATGTTAAGGTTGCGGTTGTGTTTAGGTTTATGGTATGGGTTATGATTTGAGCTAGGGTTAGGGCTATGGCGAGGGTTCATGTTAGGGTTAGGTCTATGGTTATTTTTCGGGTTAGGGGTAGGGTTATGTTTAGGGTTAAGGCTAGGGTTATCAATGCATTTAGTTGTAGGGTTATGTAGCCTGTAGCTTTAGAGCTAGGTTTAGGGATAGGGTTAAGTTTAGGGTTAGGGCTAGGATTAACGTTTAGAGTAAGGTATAGGTCTAAGTTTATACTTATGGTAAGGGTTGGGCTTTGAGTAAAAGTTAAGACTAAGGCTAGGGTTAGGTTTAGGGTTAGGATTAGGGCTATGGTGTGGGTTGGGGTTATGCTTAGGGCTAGATTTAGGCCTAGATTCACTCTAGGATTTGTGTTAGGTTAAGGCATAGAGTTAGGGCTATGGGTAATATAAGAACAAGGATTATGATAAGGGCTAGTTGTAAGGTTAGGGTTATGGCTATGTCTAGTGTTAGGTTTAGGTTTGTGCTTAGGGTCAGGTTTAGAGATCAGTTAGTTTTAAAGGCAGGGTCAGTGTTCAGGTTAGAGTTAGAGTTAAGCTTAAAGCCAGAATTGGGACTAGGTTTATGTATAGGGCTAGGGATATCCTTGGCATTAAGTTAAGGGTTATTTTTAGGGCTAAGGCTAGGTTTTTGTTTAGGTTTAGAGCTAGAGTTAAAGCTAGATTTAGGACTAGGTTTAAGTCTAGGGCTAGTGATCGGGTCCCTTTTAGGTACAAGATTACTGGTAGGGCTAGTGTTACGGTTTGGTCTAGCGTTAGGGTAAATTTAGACCTAAGTTAGTGTTATAGTCAGAATAAAGGTCAGGGTTAGGGTTAAGGTTTGGGATAGGGTTGGAGCTAGAATGAGGGCTAGGGTTATGACTATTAATGTGGTGAGAGTTTTGATTAGCCTGAATATTAGGTATAGGTCTAGGGTTACCATTAGGGTTAGGGTTTAGCTTAGGTTAGGGATAGTGTTAGAGCTAGTGTTAGGGGTAGGATTAGGATTAGGGTTAGGGTTAAAGCTAGGTGTAGGGATCGAATTAGGGCTAGTTTTTGTGTTAGTGTTAGGGTACGGTTCAGGCAACAGGCAATGTGAGAATCAGGGTTACAATTAGGGTTAGCTTTAGGGTTATGGTTAGGGGTAGTTCTAGTGTTAGTGTTAGATTTAAGGTTAGAGTGATATTTAGAGCTAGATTTTTTTTTAGAATAGGATTCAGGGTCAGGGTTAGTTTTAGGGTTTGAGTTAGGACTCAAATTAAACCTAGGTTTACTGTTAGGGTTCGGTTTAAGGTTAGCATCATATTTAGAGCTAGGGTGAGTGTTAGGATATGAGTCAGGGTCAGGGTTAGTTTTAAGGTTAGGGTTAGGACTCGATTAGGGCTAGGTTATTTTTTGTAGTAGTTAAGGGTTGTGTTTAAGTTAAGGTTTAGTGTTAGTTCTATTGCTCAATTTTGTTTTATTTCTAGGGCTAGTTTTACAATTTGTAGTAGGGTTATGGCTAGTGTTAGTGTTAGGCTTAGACTTAGAGTTAGGGTTACATTTATAGTTATGTTTAGATCTAGGATTAGGCTAGGATTAAGAATAGGGCAAGGGTTAGGGGCAGAGTTAGAGTTATGTTAAGGGATAGGGTTAAAATAGTGTTAGGTTAAGGTTTACGGTTAGTGTTAGATTTATGGTTTGGTAAGTGGTAGGGTTATTGTTAGGGTAGGTTAAGGTTAATTTTAGGGTTAGTGTTAGGTTTTGAGTTATGGTTAGGGTTAGTGTAAGCATTTTTTTAGATATATCTTTAGTGTTATTGTTATATTTAGTGTTAGAATTAGGGTTAGTGATAGGGTTAGCATTAGGGTGAGGGTTAGTGTTAGGGTTAGGGTTAGGTTTATACATAGGGATAGGGTAAGTGTTAATTTTAGTTTTGGTGTTAGGGTTAGTGTTAGGGTTAATGTTAGGGTTAGGTTTTGTGTTAGGGTTTAGGTTCATTGTAGGGTAAAAGTTAGGGTTTCTGTTAGGGTTATGTTTAGGGTTAGGGTTAGTCTTATGGTTCAGGTTAGGTTTAGGTTTAGGATTAGTGTTTTGGTTAAGGTTAAGTCAGGGTTAGTGTTAGTGTTAGAGTTAGGGATCGTGTTAAAGTTAGGGTTAGGGTTAGTGTTAGGGTTAGGATTAGTGTTAGGGTTAGGTTTAGGGTTAGGTTTAGGTTTAGGTTTATTGTTATGGGTAGGGTTAGGATTATATTTAGGGTTAGCATTAGATTTAGTGTTAGGTTTAGCGTTAGGGTAAGGCTTAGGGTAAGAGTTAAGGTTAGTGTTAGGGATTGGGTTAGAGTTAGGGTTCAGTTTAGGGATTGTGTTAGGTTTAGGTTTTGGAATAGGATTTGTGTTAGGGTTATGTTTAGTGTTATGGTTAGGATTAGGGTTAGTGTTAGGGTTAGGGTTAGTGTTAGGGTTATGTTTATGGTTATGGTTGAATTATGGTTAGGTTTAGGGTTAGGATTAGGGTTAGGGATAGTGTTAGTGTTAGGGTTAGGATTACGGTTAGTTTTAGTGTTACGGTTAGGATTAGTGTTAGTGTTAAAGTTAAGGTTAATGTTAGGTTTAGGGTTAAGGTTATGTTTAAGGTTAATGACAGTGTTAGGGTTAGGTGTAGTGTTATTATTAGGTAACTGTTAGGGTTATTATTAGGGTACGGGTAAAGGTTAAGTTTAGGGTTAGTTTTAGAATGAGGGTGAGGATCAGAAGTAGAAATCGGGTTAGGGTTAGGGTTAGCTTAAGATTTAAGATTAGGGTTAGTGTTAAGGTTAGTTTTAGGGTTAGTGTTGGGGTTAGGGTTATGGTTTGTGGTACTTTCAAGGTTAGGGTTAGGGTTTGGGATAGGGTTAGAGTTAGGGTTAAGATTGGATTAGGGTTAGAGTTATGGTAGGGTTAGGGTTAGTGTTAGGCTTAAGAATAGGGTTAGTCTAAGGGTTAGAGTTAGGGTTTGGGTTTTTATTAGGGAAAGGGTTAGGGTTAAGAGCATGGATAGGATTAGTGTTAGTGATAGTTTTATGATTAGGTTTAAGGATTGGGTTAGGTTCAGTATTAGTATAAGTATTAGTATTAGTGTTAGTGTTAGGGTTAGGGTTAGGTTTAAGGCTAGTTATAGGGATAGGGTTCATTTAACATTCAGGGTTTATTGTAAAGTTTGGATTAGGGTTTGTTTTAGGGTTAGTGTTATAATTAGGGCTAAGGTTAGGGTTAGATTTAGGGTTAGGGTTAAGGTTACTGTTAGTGTTATGTTTAGGGTGAGGTTTAGTGTTAGGGTGAGAATTAGGATTAGATTTAGGTTTAGTGTTAGTGTTAGGGTTAGGGTTCATGTTATGGTAAATGTTAGTGTTAGTGTTAGGGTTATGGTTAGTGTTAGTATAAGGGTAAGTGTTACTCTTATGCTTAGGGTAAAGGTTAAGATTAATTTTTGTTTTAGGGTTAGGGTTAGCTTTTGTTTTAGGGTAAGGTTAGGGTTAGGGTTAGGTACGGGTTAGGGTAAGGTTAGGTTAGGGTAGGGTTGTGCTTTGTGTTAGTGATAGGTTTAGGATTAGGTTTAGGGATATGGTTAGGTTCAGTTTTAGTATTAGTATTAGTGTTAGTGTTAGGGTTAGGGTTAGGTTTAGGGCTAGTTATAGGGTCAGGGTTCGTGTAAGATTCAGGGTTCATTGTAAGTTTTGGATTAGGGTTTGTTTTAGGGTTAGGGTTATAATTAGGGCTAAGTTTGGGGTTAGATTTAGGGTTAGGGTTAAGGTTACATTTAGTGTTATGGTTAGGGTGCGGTTTAGTGTTAGGGTGAGAATTAATGTTAGATTTAGGTTTAGTGTTAGTGTTAGGGTTAGTGTTCGTGTTATGGTAAATGTTAGGGTTAGTGTTAGGTTAGGGTTAGTGTTAGTGTAAGGGTTAGGGTTACTCTTACGGTTAGGGTTAGAGTTAAAATTAAGATTAGTGTTTGTTTTAGGGTTAGGGTTAGCTTTTGTTTTAAGGTAAGGTTATGGTTAGGATTAGGTAAGGGTTAGGGTAAGGTTATGATTAGGATTATGTAAGGGTTAGGGTAAGGTTAGGTTAGGGTAGGGTTGTGCTTTGGGTTATGAAAGTTTTTAATGTTAGTTTATTTTAGGGTTTTTGTTAGGTTTATTGTTAGGTTGTGGGTTTGTGTAAGTGTTACTGTTAGGGTTAGGGTTCGGTATTGTGTTAGGTTAAGGTCTAGGTTTAGTTTGAGTGTCAGGTGTAACTTTTTGGTTAGGGTTATGGTTAGGGTTAGGATTAGTGTTTCACTTAGGGTTAGAGTTAGGTTTTGGGTTTGTGTTAGGGTTAGGGTTAGTTTAAGTGTTAAGATTAGGGTTAGGGTTAGGGTTAGTTTTAGGGTTAGTGTTGGGTTTAGGGTTATGGTTTGTGTTAGGTTCAGGGTTAAGTTTAGGGTTTGAAATAGGGTTAGAGTTAGGGTTAGAGTTAGGGTAGGGTTAGGGTTAGTGTTAGGATTAGGAATATTGTTAGTCTAAGGGTTAGAGTTAGGGTTAGGGTTTGTATTAGGGTAATGGTTAAGGTTAGGAGCAGGCTTAGGATTAGTGTTAGTGATAGGTTTAAGATTAGGGTTAGGGATAGGTTCAGGGTCAGTTTTAGTATTAGTGTTAGTGTTACAGTTAGGTTTATGGCTAGTTATAGGGTTATGGTTCGTGTAAGATACAGGGTTCATTGTAAGGTTTGGATTAGGATTTGTTTTAGGGTTAGGGTTATAATTAGGGTTAGGGTTAGATTTAGGTGTAGGGTTATGGTTACTGTTTATATTACAGTTAGGTTGAGGGTTAGTATTAGTGTGAGAATTAGGGTTAGATTTAGGGTTATTGTTAGTGTTAGGGTTAGGGTTTGTGTTATGGTTAAGGTTAGGATTAGTGTTAGGGTTAGGGTTAGTTTAGGGTTCGGGTTAGGGTTACTCTTATGTTTAGGGTTAGGGTTAAGTTTAAGATTAGTGTTTGTTTTAGGGTTAGAGTTAGTTTTTGTTTTAGGGTAAGGTTATGGTTAGGATTAGGTAAGGGTTAGGATACGTTTAAGTTAGGGTAGGGTTGTGCTTTGAGTTATGATTTGTTTTAATGTTAGGTTATTGTTAGGGTTTGTGATAGGTTTAGGGTTAGGTTGTGGGTTTGTGTTAGTGTTACTGTTAGGGTTAGGGTTAGGTTTTGTGTTACGGTAAGGGCTAGATTTAGTTTGAGGGTCAGGTGTAACTTTTTGGTTAGGGTTACAGTTAGGGTTAGGATTAGTGTTTCACTTAGGGTTAGAGTTAGGTTTTGGGTTTGTGTTAGGATTAGGTTTAGCGATACTGTCAGGGATAGGGTTAAAGTTAGGGTGAAGTTTAGGTTTTGGATTAGAATTAGGGTTAGTTTAAGGGTTAAGTTTAGGATTAGAGTTATGTTAAAGGATATGGTTAGGGTTAGTGTTAAGTTTAGGGTAAGGATTAGGGTTAGTGCTAGTGTATAGTTTACGGTTAGGTTTAGTGTTAGGGTTTGTTTTAGGGTTAGTGTTCGTGTTATGGTTAGGGTTAGGATTAGTGTTAGGGTTAGAGTTAGGATTAGAGTTAGTGTTTAGGATTAAGTTTAGGTTTGGGGTTAGTGTTAGGGTTAGAGTTAGTGTTACAATTAGGGTTAGGGTTGATATTAGGTTTAGATTTAGGGTTAGTTAGTGTTACAGTAAGGGTTAGGGTTAAGGTTACTGTTGGGGTTTGGTTTAGGGTTAAAGTAAGGGTTAGGGTTAGTTTTAGGGTTATTGTTAGGGTTTGAGTTAGGGTTTGTTTTCCAGTTAGAATTAGGGTTTGTGTCAGACTTAGGTTAGAGTTATGTTTAGGGATAGTTTTAGGGTTATTTTTATGATTTGTGTTATGGTTATGGTTAGGGTTAGGATTTGTGTTAGGGTTAGGTTTAGGGTTAAGTCTACGTTATGGTTAGAGTAAGGGTTAGGGTTAGGTTTAGTGTTAGTGTTAAGGGTACGGTTAGAGTTAGTGTTAGTGTTAGACTTAGGTTTAAAGTTAGTTGTAGTGTTAAGGTTACGGTTAGGTTTAAAGATAAGTTTAGTGTTAGGTTTAGGGTTAGGGTTAGTGATAGGGTTAAGTTTATGTTTATGGTTACCATTACGTTTAGGGTTAGGTTTTGTGTTAGGTTTGGTTTTAAATTTAGGATTAGCATTAGGTAAGTCTTAGGTTCTGTTTCAGGTAAGGGTTAGGATTATGGTTTGTGTTTGTGTTTGTGTTAGGTTTATGGTTAGGAGTAAGGATAGGGTTAAGGTTAAGGTCATGGTTATTGTCAGGGTTAGGGTTAGGGTTTGTGTTAGGTTAAGTTTAGTGTTAGTTTAAGGGTTAGCGTTAGGTTTAGTGTTAAGGTTTGGGTTAGGGTAAGGTTTAGGATTAGTGTTTGGTTTAGGGTTAGATTTAGTATTAGTTTTAGTGTTAGTGTTAGGGTTAGGGTTAGTGTTAGTTTTATGGATAGTGTTATGTTTAGGGTTAGGGGTAGGCTTCATTTTAGGGTTAAAGTTAGGGTTATGTTAGGGTTAGAATTAGGTTTGGGATTGTATTAGTGTAGGGGTAGGGTTAGTGTTAGGATTAGTTTTAGAGATAGGGTTATGGTTACAGTTAGGGTTAGGGTTATTGATATGGTTAGGGTTAGAGTCAGGGTTAGGATTAGGGTTAGTGTTAGGGTAAGGGTTCGGTTTAGGTATAGGTTTAGTGTTAGGGTTAGGTTTAGTGTTAGGATTAGATTTAGGGTTAGGTTTAGTGTTAGATTTAAGTTTAGGATTAAAGTTTGTGTTAGGGGTAGGGGTAGGGTTAGGGTTAGTGTTAGTATTATGGTTAGGGTTTGGGTTAGTTTTCGGGTAAGTGTTAGTGTTTGGGTTAAGTGTAGGATTATGGGTAGTGTTAGGGTTAGTTTTAGTGTAAATTTAGAGTTAGGATTAGGGTTAGGTTAGGGTGAATGTTATAATCAAGTTTATGGTTTATGTTACGGTTAGTGTTCGGGTTAGGATTAAGGTTAGGGTTGCGGTTAGCATTAGGGTTAGTGTTAGGATTAGGGATGGTGTTAGGGTTAGGGTTAGGGTTAGTGTTAAGATTAGCATTAAATTAGTGTTAGGGTTAGGATTAGGGTTAGGTTTAGGGTCAGTTTTAGAGTTTGGATTAGGTTTGGGTTTAGGGTTCCTTTTAATGATAGGGTTTGCATTAGATTTAGGTTAGGGTTATGGTTTGTCTTAGGGTTTGTGTTAGCTTTAGTGTTAGGGTTATTTTAGGTTTAGGTTTAGGGTTAGTGTTTAGTGTTAGAGTGATAGTTAGGGTTATCATTAGTGTTTGGTTTAGCGTTATAATAAGTTGTAGGTTTATAGTTAGTGTTAGGATTAGGGTTAGTGTCAGGTTTAGACTTAGGGTTAGTTTTAATATAAGGGTTAGGTTTATTGACAGGGTTAGGGTTTGGTTTAATGTTAGGGTTAGGGTTAGAGTTTGTTTTAGGTTTTGGGTTACAGTTAAGGTTGATATTATTGCTAGGATTAGTGTGACTCTTACAGTTAGGTAACATTTTGGGTTAGAGTTAGTGTTAGGCTGAGGTTAAGGGTAAGAATTAGGGTTAATGTTAGAGTTAGGGTTAGGGTTGTTGTTAGAGTTAGGGTTGAGGTTAGTGTAAGGTTTAGGGTTAGGGATAGGTTTAGGGTTAGTTTTAGGGTTAGAGTTAGTCTTTGGGTTAGGTTTAGGATTAATGTTATGGTTAAAGTTAGGGTTACGGTTAGGATTGAGGTTAGTGTTAGGTTAGTGTTAGGGTTAGGGTTTTTGTTATGTTTAGGGTTAGGTTTGGGTTAGGGTTAGGGTTAGGTTAGTTTTAGGGTTAGTGTTAGGGTTAGGGTTATGGTTAGTGTTAGTTTTAGGGTTAGGTTTAAGGTAAGGCTGATGGTTAGAGTTAGCATTCTGATTAGAGTTAGTGTTACTATTAGAATTAGGTTTATGGTGAGTGTTAGGCTTAGGATTAGGTTCAGGTTTAAGTGTAGTGTTAGGTTTAGGGTAAGAGTTATGGTTAGGATTAAAGTTATGATTAGAATTAGGGTTAGGTTTAGGTTTAGGGTTAGGGTTGAGGTTACTGTTAGTTTTAGGTTTAGGTTTGGGGTTGGGTCTCGTGTTAGGTATAGGGTTAGGGTTATGTTTACTTAGGGTTTGGGTTAGGGTTATGGTTCGTGTTAAGATTAGGGTTAGGGTTAGTCTTAGATTTAGGTTTAAGTTTAGGCTAAGTGTTACTTTTAGGGTTAGGGTTATTGTTAGCATGAGTGTTAGGGTTAGTGTTAGGGTTAGGGTTAGTGTTAGTGCCAGTGTATCATTAGGTTATTGGTAAGGTTTAGGGTTATCATTACAGTTAGTATTACTGTAAGGGTTTGGGTTAGTTTGAGTCTTAGTTTAGAGTTAGGGTTAGGGTTATGTTTAGTGTTAGATTTAGGGTACTGTTATGTTACAGTTATGGTTATGCTTAGGATTAGGTGTAGGTTTAGGTATAGGTATAGGGTTAGATTAAGATTAGTGTTAGAATTTGGGTTTTTGTTAGGGTTAGGTTTAGAGTTGGGGTTAGGGTTCATGTTAGGTTTAGGATTAGGGTTAGGTTAGTATTACGTTTAAGTTCAGGTTTATGTTTAGGGTTAGTGCTAGGTTTAGGTTTAGGTTTAGGGTTAGGGTTAGTGTTAGTGTTATGGTTAGTGTAAGGGTTATGGTTAGCGTTAGGGTTAGGTTTGGGTTTAGGTTTGGAGTTAGCATTATGGTTAGGGTTATTGTTATATTTAATAGTGTTAGGTTTCGGATTATGGTTCATGTTAGGAGTAGTGTTACATTTAGTGTTATGGTTAGGTTTATGTTTAGGGTTAGGCTTACTGTTAGTGTTAGTATTAGGTTTAGGTTTATGGTTAGTAGTAGTGTTAGGGTTAGGGATAGGTTTAGATGTATGTTTAGGATTAGAGGTAAGTTTAGGATTAGTGTTATGTTTAGGGTTAAGGTTGGGTTAGTGTTATGGTTAGGCTTAGGGTTAGGTTTAGTGTTAATGTAAGGGTTAGGGTTAGGGTTAGAGTTAACGATAGTGCTAGGTTTAGGATTAGGTTTCATGTTAGGATTAGGTTTAGGGTTAGTGTTAG